>NC_084947.1:4519099-4819099 GCF_949316205.1 Platichthys flesus
AATTCTTTGGCCCCTTGTGAAATTAAAGAGTGTTTGGAATGCACGAGGTGTGAGAACTGCATGTGGAGGAAACTGTGGGGAAGGTTTTTGTTTCTGTGATTAAACATCTCAGCCTGCGGGGCTCAGAGATGATTACTGCAGCTTCTATTTTTATTTTGTTTCTTCACGTCACTTCGGAGACGTGTTGAAATGCTGGATTTGATGTTCTGAAGTAGCTTGTGATGATGTGTTGGTGGCATTTACATAAACTTGTATTTCTCTTTAAGGCAGCGCTCGGATGAAATACATAATCTGATCAATTATCAAATTCTTCTCAATTAAAAAAAAGCCTTTGAAAAGCATCTGAAAAACACTAAAAGCCAAAAAGAGGTGTCTTATTTCCCAAACAACCCATTCAGGATTTATTTGAGCTGTGGTGAGATTTCTGGGTTTCCAGCTACAAAAGTCATTAGCGAGCCCAAGTATCCCTTTAAATATGTAATAAGTATATTTTTTTCACTGCCCCATAGCACAAAGCAACCATAATACATCATCGGGGGGGGGGGGTGGGGTTATGCTTTGAAAAGTCGTTTTCTACTACACACTCTGTTCTGGAGGAGAATTGTCTCCCAGAAGCATTTGAAGACACAAGCATCCCAATCTTCTATTCTTCTCAGGGCAAAACTGTCAATGACAAAACACTAGTTAAATTAGTCATTGATGCATTTTTTATTGGTACGTATTAAATCTTCATGTGAAGGTTCTGCTTGTGCATCTCTAATGGGAGGATGTGACTTAAGTGTTTCTGAGGATTGCAGGGGGACTTGTCCCTGGAGGCTGTGAGACGGGGGGGTTGAGCGTGTTCCACAGATATTTGTCAGTGATGCTGCTTCTGCTCCGACACAACCTCCTAGTTCACAAGCAGCTCCAAACCCCAAAATTCATGTTTGGAATTAGGAAGGGGGCCGATTCATCTTTACATCTCACCCAGATTGTAACAGAAGCTCGTTCCATCAGTGTGTGTGTGTGAGTGTGTGTTTATTATTTTGAGCCTCAGCTCAACAGCTACAGCTCTGCCAACCCTCAAAGGAAAAGGGTTAAAGGTCAAGGTCAGGGATAAGGTTTAGGCTTTCCACAAAGAATGGACGTCGATGCAAAGTCCTAATAAGGATAGCTGTGCAAACCTACTTGTGTGTGAGTTGCAAATGCAGAAAATGCATTCTTATAAATCTGCCGGCCAATCACTGGCCTGGTCATTAGAGCTGTTCAGGTCCCTGTGCAGCCACTGTGACTGTGCTCCATTATGTAAACAGCATGTAAAACCAATACAAAGACATTAATGTGGTTTAAGTGAATAATACAATATATATTAGGGTTACAGAATCTAATGTATGTGCTTTCTATACACGCCAAAGTCCAGTGGGATGTAATTTAAAAAAGACATATATTTGATCATTTCATTTTAATCGAGCATTTGTGGAGTTGGCATCGTTTGGCTCCCGGAGGAACTGAGGGAGCAGAGAGCAAACATTTGAGAGTCCATAAAACTGGAACAAATTTAATTCTCGAGCATTCTCACATGGAGACACGGGCCTCTTAACCTTGATGAATATTTAATTTCTCTCTCTGGATGTTTCGACAAACTTGTTGCACGAAGACTCAACACACAAAACACAGAGAACGAATCGCTCTGGTGAGAAAAAGAAAGACTGTGAGAGAAGGGAAGGATGACATACATTTTCTTAATAACTCAATATGCAATGTTTTGAAAAACTTGGCATCTTGCAGGTGGAATGAAGATGTTTCATAGGAATTTGTCGTATTTTTTAATAAACACATCTTCTTGCAGATTCTTGCAGAACGTGGAATAGCAGGTCATTTATTCCCATATAATAAGAAATGCTCTCTTTCTGCTAGAATAAACAAAAGCAGAATGGCCGATGCACGCGGACAGAAACTCCTCATCCTGATTGACAGTATCTGTCAGTCATACTCTTAATATAAAGCGTAGCCCTGAGAGCTGCCAGAAAATATTACATTTAATGTCCCCATGTTAACTTTGTTGTTTACTTCCCAGTTGGGAAACAAATCCTGTGCATTATTTATCTTCAGATTCTTTGACAGCCTTGTTTGATGTTTGAGGAGAGGTGTTCAATCCCAGTCATCCCAGCTCCGGTTTAATTGCATCCCCGTCAGACGCCACCGACTCCACAGCAGCTTTTCCTCAGGTCAAACCAGGTTGTTACATTTTGCAGCTTTTTCACACCTGGTCAAACCGACTCTTTATCTCCTTCCCTTAAAATAGGCGTGGGCAGCGGGCAGAAAATACACTTTGGCTACCAGGTCAGGAAGCTTGTCCCGGACATAATGAAGCAGGCAACATCCTTAATCCCCCCAGTTACCAGTGCAGAGCATTTCTGTCTATCTGAGCAGCATGTTGTCCCACGCAGGCTAATGTCAACTCAGCTGCTACATCTGCCCCAGCTCTCCAAATCTCCCCCTTAATTCCTCCAGCAGGCAGCTGGAACCAGCCGAGGGGACGTGCCAGAGATGGAGAAGCAGGTGCAGCCTCGCAGCCATTCAGAGCCCCCCCCCCCCCCCCCCCCCCCCATCACCAGAGTGAGAATAAAAAGCTTTTTTCATAATTCGATTTCTTACAAAGTGTTCCCTCTTTAGAGCAGTGATGTATCGCAGCCCGCCATCACTGATTTTTAATGGCCGCAGCACAGTTCCACACGCGGGGTATCTGTGAGGACGTGTGAACGATATGCTTTCCAGAGCACCGGCACTGGGTGGAACATTTAAGAGATTTCACAGGGCGCTGTGGAGATAAGGGCAATGACTGTAATAGTATACTAATCCAATTACAGCTACTCAATTACATCAAATTACCAAAATTTCCCCTTTAATACTGTATTATCAGTGGAGGGGTTACGGTGCGACTAGGTTTCCATGGCTACAGCCAGTCGTAGTTAAATGAAATATAGATTTGGAATATGACACCCACACACTACACCGCTTCCACACTTCAAATATCCCCCCCCCATCGGCTGCTGGGTATTTGTCAGGGAGAGGAAACAGATGGAGTCACACAAGTCAAACCCACGGTTGTGAATTCATATAATTGATGGATGGGTTGTGCAATGATATTTATCTAAAACGGGCAGGCAGTAAATGAACAGGTGAGATAAAAAAAATGAGTACATATTTTATCCAGACATCCCCAGTGGAGGGAGGGCGGCGGGGAGAGGAAGAGAGATGAGGGGAAAGATGAAGACTGAGGTGGGAAACTGGGATAAAACCAGCGGGGGAGACCCTGTGCTTAGGAAAATCATGCAGTATTATCCCATGACCTACACCGTCAGAAACGCTGATAGGATCACACACTATTTGTTAACTGGGGACTTGAGCCTTATTCCATTCAACAGTGTGTGTGTGTGTGTATGTGTGTGTGTGTTTGTGTGTGTGTGTGTGACCAGTATCAAAACAAGCCCCACCACATTCTCTGGGAGACCAATTAAACCATAACCGAACATGGAGCTTATTAGATTATCAAATTTGACAAGTGGCCTGAGGAGCCTGTGTTTTTATTTATCTGTTTGTACCTCTGTCATCACTTTGGGAGGGAATGTTAAAAAAACGAACATCAATTAATAAAAGCAAATTTTCAACCTGACACGCAGCATGATTCAAATTACAACACCGGTGATTCCTGAAATGAGTTTCCAATGTTTTCCATTAACAGACTCAATTGCATGGAAGATAACACTCATTCATTTCCATTGAGAAAAGGTGTTGCATTGGAAATCGGTGCAAAGACATAGAATGGCCCAGTATCTATCTTACAGCTTCGTTCTGAGCCGTGAGTGAGGAGAGAGAGGTTTCTCTCCGAGTGTTGTTTACCTCTCTAACGAGCCCATTAGCTGAGTCCCGACTCCGGGGCCGCGTCCCTCTGAAGACTCATTCTACAAAGGCCTCCGTAGACGGGGTGGTCCACAAAGGACGAGGAGAAGAAACGAGTCCACAGAGGATTTCTTATTTGCGTCATCGGCTCGTCCTGCTCTTACCGTGGAATTCGTTTGCTACTTTGAATGGCTGCACTCGCTGCAACTCAGCCAACGACACAGCCGGCTGCGTCACCGGCATGCAAGGAATCCAGGGACAGGCCGCAGTGATGGAAGGACGCCACCAAGACGCAATCGATCTTCAAATGATGCCTCTGAAGGATGCAGCCCCCTGAATAGGGATCCAGCTATTTACTGCAAACAAAGATGGACGACATGACAGCTCCCAAAATGTCCTGATCCTCCCCTGGTGGCTGCAGTGCTGGTTTTAAACCCTGCCTTTAAAGACCCTACGTTAGCAGATGGGACATGGACCAAACCAAAGAAGAGGCAAACTATAATAATCCAATAATAACGGTCATTTTAGGTCGTTCTTGTTCATGTTTTGATTTGTTATTTGAAGCTGTAGACACAGGATGAAATGTCATGATTGACAGCTGAGACTGGCTCACATTTGGTGAAGCACTCGTACCTGAAGGCACCTTGACCTCCAGCTCCAAATGACATCACAAGGCACAAGATGGCAGCGCCTGCATCCAGGATATATTGGCTTCATTTTGCGCAGTGAGAGGAAGTGGAGACATTTATCCCGGCCTGGAAGTAAGGAGTTAGTTTGTCCCAGATGTGGAACGACATCTGCTGAGCCAGCTCCTCCTGCTGCAGGTCTGACATGTTCTCATCCTTCCTGAACTTGTTGGACGCACGTCAGACTGAACTTCATGAGCTTGAGACGTGTCAACACTTTAGCTTAAGCAGCGTGACTGAAGCTGATCTGAGGACACACTGAGCCAACACTGGCAGACAAACCTCAGCACTGCTTCAAACACTGGCCTGACATCAGCTGCAGCTTCCCTACAACACAGAGGCTGCTCCCCCCCCCCCCCCCACCCTCCGACAACACACCTTAGAGGACACTCAAACTATGATTCATACTTATCATTAAATCTAGGAGCAAGCCATTTATCTGTATTGTCTTCTTTTTCTCACACAACCCTATAATGACTGTAAGGTTTGAGGGCCACGGAATTACAGGATACAAGCATCATCAATCTGTCACCGCCTCTGAACTTCAGCTCCGCTGGCACAGACTCAGGCAGTGAATTAATCAACGGAATCGTTATTGCCAAATTACTGACACGGGTTCAAAGATAAATGTCTCCTGGCTGATGCCGGCTGACATCCCCCATGAGTGATGCATTTCACTCCACCGCGGTGATTGGCAAGAGATGTCGCGCCACACGTAACCCTCATGTTCCTTATTTTTTCCCATAATCTGGATTACAGCAGAAATCCTTATTGCTTTGCAGACGGAGGCGGTGGCGAGGTATTAATTTATGATTGAAGCTTGAGAAGCACGGAAGCCTGATGTTCAGTGTCGCTATGTGTTCTCAGAGGCCCAAACTTGAGCTGTAGGAACGGATGAGTGATGAGGTGACTGTCGGACCAACACAGTGACGCCCCACTTTTAGAACGGCTTTGATTCCAGAAGTCATTTTCTCCAATGACGTTTCAGAAAAATCCTCGTTAAAAGCCAACCAGCTATAATCATGACCATAAAACACATTATGAAAATAAAGCACAGGTATAAGCTTCTGTACGTAATTGTTTTAAGAGTTAAGAAACCATTGTGAACCCACTGGCTTGTAGTGATTCCACTCATCCTGGTCACTCTGTGGTAAACTGGTAATATGACGGTGAACAGTCCAATCATAGCCGACATGATTACCATGGCTGTGGTAATCCTTTCCATGATGACAGCAAGCATCTCTCACCTGAGGTTTTATGGGTAATGTAGTTCTTCTCATGGACATCATGAATAAAAAAAAAACTGAAAACCCAGTTGATATCATACAGACTTGTGGCTTCTACAGGATAATTTAAGATCCTTCTACAATCTGGTAGCTTGTGGTAGAACTGTCTTTAGCTTAAAATATTATGGCTGGTAATCAAAATCTCTCTTTTAAGAATGTGAATGAAAGAGACGGAGTGGGAGAAAAGGTTTTTCCTCTTTGAGTCCAGGGATTCATTTTTCACATAATAAAACCTGCTGCCTATAAACATGCATCTGTTTCCATTACATGAAAAGACACATCTGGATCTTTTCTCTAGACAGAGATTGACCCGAATCTCAACATGTGTCAGGAGATACCACCCTGCAAAAAGTGTATTCTGTATAACCCACATTCACAATAAACCATCTCTAGATATCCAGTCACACCTCGATAAGAAATATTCAACGTGAGTGAAAACATCATCACTTCTGATCGTTGCCTGTTAGCCTAAACACTCGTATCAGTCTCTGTGTGAGTCCCGTGGAGAGCGGCGAGATCAATCACATCCATTATCTGGATTTTTGTGTTCATCACGTTTCTTTAAAGGTGCAGCAGAGAAGGAGGTTAGATTGCTGCTGAACTCGGTGGGAAGCCGGCAGTAAAGAGAATCATCCTTGTGCCAGATACCGCCGGCACGAGCGGCGAGGGGACGACCGCTTCTTTTGTTTGCTCGGCGTTCGAGGCCTCGCGAATTTAATGCGTGCGGGCGACTGCAGATTCTCCTTCTCCCACCTGCCCTGAATGAAAGAGCGGGAGGAGACGGCGAAGCTCACGGACAATATCGAGTCAAGGCAATATACTGCCACAGGTGCCGGGATCTGGCTGAATTCCTGCATAGTGATGAAAGCCACTAATAGAATTTTGTTTTCAGGGCTCAGAATTGGTTTGTACCCGCGCCACATTGCAATCATCCTGTCGTGCCTTCCTTCTGAAAGGAGAGCCGTGTGGCCCACCTGCAGTAAAGCTGAGGCTGGGGTGTGATGTCCCTTCACTTGAGGATTGAACATTAGTATTCACACCAGCTGCCGAGTGTCCCCAGTTCTGCTCACAATCCCTCTGACTTTAGGCGGCTGGAAACCAGTATTAACACTTCACAACGCTACAATGATGTGACGGAGTGAGATCTGTGATGAGTCGTTTTCACACAGAAAACATATTATTATTGCCTGGTGTGTTTCTTCATGTTGTGAAGGACATTTTGTGTTCGATGTTATAACCCAACTAGCCTCCATGTATTGTACCTGCACCAAGGAGTTTATGTTGAATCTGTTTGTTTGTTTCTTGGCTGATTTGTTTCAAAGCAAGATTATGTAAAAACTACCTGACCACAAAACTTACTGGAAGGATGGTTTGGGTGAGGGAAGAACCAGTTTAATGTTGTTGCTGATCCAGATCAGAGGGAGGATCCAGGTAGTTTAAAGATGACTTCCACGTCACACATCGTGTCTCCTACCAATGAACAAATAAAGCTCTACCGAATGCTACCTGCCTAGAACCAAGAGGCAGAAAGATAAAGTTAGCAAGAAGCTGCTGCACATAGGGAAACATTTCCAGGATAATATATTTCTCAGGAGATTCTGGAGACCAGAGTGAATACTGAACATTTGGCAGGTGGCAGGAGACACGGCTTCAAATGAATGCTAATGTTGCTCTGTATCTGCGGCTCTGTCTGTGAACAGGCTCACTGTGTCAGCTCCATAAGGTGATTATGTCAGTGGTCATTGGTGTATTAACAGGTTGTTGTTTTTTCTTGCCTCCCTGGGATCGGAGAAATCGTTTTAAAGCTGATGTGCACGGAGGCAGGAAAGTGGCTCAGCTGAAGTCGGTTTAAAGGTCCCACGATGCTCACGCTCCACCAATCACGAGTCAGTCTCAACTGTCAATCATAATGTTTCAGCCATCAATAGCATCAAATTAAAAACACATTAACTGGAATAATGATATGAGAACAACGTTAGAACTTCCTAAAATGACAGAAACCTTTATACAGGGAAATACGTATTCAAGATGGCTTTTGAGTTTGCTCTATGTCCCATCTGCCAACATGGAGGAGGCGGAGCTTATGTCCTATACTGCAGGTGTTCACATTGGAGAGCTGTCTTGTCGTCCATCTTTATATGCAGTACACGATGGGACCATAAAACATTAAAACCTTATAAAATATAAGGGCACCATGATGAAAAGTGCCTGTCTCCCTCCCTCTCTCCTGTCTGGTCCCAGTTCACACAGGGTGTTGATGACTTGATCACGACTCTCACCGAGACTCGGCGCTGCACTAAGAGGAGCGGGGAGTACTTATGCTAGTTTCCAGAGATCAGTGAAAGACTTTGCCCTAAGCCATTTGAGAGCCACAATGTCAGGCTGGAATCCAGAGCCTGATTAGGCACTGAAACACAATGTCGTGCAAGGTATTCAGATGAGATGAGAGGGAGGAGGGAAAAAAGGGAAACGCAGGCCTGATCTGAACCGTGGACAATGTGATTGCCGCGAGATAGACGGCGGGGAGGATCTGCAGCAGAGTGCGGGAGATAAGGTTGAGGGGAGCGATCCAGGCGGAGGCGAGTGGTTTGCAGGCGGCTGAAAGTGAATGGCTGATCTGTTTCCACACGTATACACCTCATTTAGAAAACGCCTGGTTCTTCACCTTCAAAGGATTCCCATACCCCAGAACCACAAAGGAGCCTTTTGAAGCAATATCTCCGGGTGATTCAACAGGACAGCAGAAAGAAAATCCTTCTTAATGTGCAGATCCACCCGCCGCCTGCTGCTTCACAGATGTTTAATTAAAGCTGGACCCTGCTCTTTCCTGGGAGATTCCACTGAGAAGATATTGCAGCTGTGGCATTTTCACAAATTTTATATTTTCACCTCGGCCAATGAGGTTGTCTGTTGTTGTTCGTCTTTCTATCTGTTTGCAGGATTTAGGCAAAAACAGACTGCAATGGAACTTGGTGAAAGAATTTGGTTTTGGTCTGGAAAGAAGTTCCATCTCCAAGAAAGGAGATTTGTCCTCTCTAATGACCATAGAGAAAACAAGAGAAACTCTATACGCACCAGTGGCACACTATAGGTATCTGTCTGTACTGAATTATCAATCCATCCATGATGCTTATACAGAGGCGGTGGGGTGCTGGAGCCAAGCTGGCATTGAGCGAGAGGCTGGGCATCGTATCCTGGAAATCTTTTCCCGGGTTCAATGTATAGAAACAAACAACCATTCACACAAAATTTAGATTCTCTAATTAAATTGATATGTGTTTCAAGGAGGATTGTATCTTGCCCAAGAACACTTCAGCAGGCAGAATCAAGCAAACAGGGATCAAACCTCTGACTTCATGTTGTTGTGAGCGGACGACCCACTCTACATCCTGAACCACAGCCGTCCCAACAACCAAATAGACCAAAACAACCAATTACCTGATAAAAACCCTGGAATGCACTGTACAGTAATATTCCTATGCAGGCTACCAGACACACCAGCAGAAGTGTTCGATAGCTGCAGCGTTCCACATCAAATCCAAAATCATTTGGAGGAATATATGTGACATGAGGTTCCAGAAGGCAATTGATAAGGGGATTACTCCACAACTGCTTTCTGGAGTGGGCCGATTGCCCATTCTGAGAAGTCGGAGGGATTTGGGGATAAGACATGGCTCTTGATTCCGGTCTAAACGAGCACATGCAGCAATGTGTGCACAGGCACACAGACATGCCGCGTCTAAACGCACAGGCCTTTGCCTCTTATTGCAGAGGAGAGCAGAGAATTCCCCCAGAAATCTCTCAGCAGGGCCGATATCAAAAGCTTGGAAGAGCGGTTCGCCTGCCACAGCGAGGCTCGCACCGCTGGGAATTCTCCCCGCTTACATGAAGCCGAGAATAAAGGGATTTATTGTCAAAGTGTGTTTCGATTTGACTTATACTTACATTAAAGGAGGGAAAAACAAAGCAATCTGGAGTGTTTGAAATACCCCATCCATTGTTTTAATGAAGATAAGATGTAGACGACAGGCAGGAGACCGAGGCACTCTTTGAGGAAATGGATGAATGCTTACCCACTAATTTAAAAAGCAAAGCAGTGTTTGTTTCCTGCTGCCAGTTTCCGTCTCCCAGTATCATTCATTGTAACACCTCCCATCAGTCGACATAAGGACCTGCCAGGTGTTGTGTTGCTGTCACCAACCGTGCAGACAGGAAATGGTTTTTGCTTTAATTTTTTTTCTTGCAATCTTCAGAAGAACATTGTCTCTATGAATTATACTGTGTAAACAGGTTGTGGTTAAAATGATGTATGTGTACTTTAGTTAAGTAGATTTATTTTCAGGTAAGCCATTAGATAAACCCAGTAGAATTTTATCAAAGTTAATATAGGGTAGATTTGGGCCTACTTTGTTTTCCAGGTGGAGTCCATCTTGGGATCCATTCTGAGGACATGCCCATACATTGCATCTGCCGACATCTTATCTATAGCGCCACACTCTTTTTTTATATTTGCCTTCAGGCTGTATAGATTCCTGGTTTGACTCTTGGCAGATGAACCAAGAACTGCATTTCCTTCCCCTCCTCTCCCCGTGTTCCCTGTCTCTCTCTCTACTGCCACAAAACCAGACAAAGGCAAAAACACCAATTAGAATGTACTTTAAAAACTGCACATTGAAACATATAGATACAACAACTATAAGCAAAGAATAAGCAGGTTTGAATAACCCTGGGGAGTTTTTTTTTAAACAGCAACAGGTTTCAAAGCCGGCTGCAGTTCAGGAGCTTTACGGGGAGGTGAAGACACGGCTCGGTAAAGGGATGAGGTAAACAACATAAAAAACATGGATTAAGGGAGGGTAAGAAATCCCGATAGTGGCACATTATAATGGCATTACTACCTGGTGAGACACGAGTACACGCAGCAGGCTGGAGGTTTTTCTGTGGGATGATGGGACTGACACGCCGGCGTCTGACTCACAAAAGAAGAGCAGAAGGACGAGGATCACAAAGACTGCTGCTCGGCTGCGAGAGCGGGAGAAAAGCTCCGGTGAGTCACCTTCGCTGGTTTCAACCTGTGTTACTCAGACTTGTCATCGTACAGTATCTATAGCTGTAGCTCTATATGGAATTCTGTGTTACGTGCACTTCCTCGTCTAGAATGAGATTATTTTTTTCTATTAGGGTTTCTGTGGAGAGAGTCCTATGATTAAGAACACATTAATCTTAGTGTGATATATATTTCAAGCATGTCAGTGGGATAAGAACTACCTAAAATGACAGAAACATTTAATTTGAGGTGTATTTTGACTTTAAAATGTTGCTCATGTCCCATCCACTTACCTGGAGGAGGGTGGTGATCAAAAAGCTCCCACTCACTGAACTAAAAAACAACTCAACGGTGGATATTACCCATGATCCCCAGCTTCCTGAACAGGAAGAGCTGCCTCTGCAGCAAAACCACCGAACTCTGTGTAGAATTCTTCATATTTAAAAAGTTTCCTGCTGAATATTAGGAGATAAACAGTGATTTATAATGACTTTCTCTAACTGATCTAGAGCTCAGCTTTGCTCTTCCACTTGTTCTTCCACTAGTCAATTTTAAAACTGCGACTTTCAGTCAGTTCCACGCTTCTCACAGGAGATCGTACCCACTCACCGAAGCTACATATGGAGCAAGATCAGATGTGCAGGGGTGAGGAGTGGGAATGAAAGAGGAAACATTCTCAGTGAATCCTCAAAGTCATTTTGAAGCTGCTATTTTAAAAAGGTTAAAAGTTGCATCGCGCTGCTTTTAAATGCCAAACTACTGCAGATACCTAACAGGATTAATTATATTGGCTTTATCGGTTCACGTAGACCTGCACAGAGAAAATCTGAACCCGAGTGCAACAGCCACAAATCCTGCTAAGCCCTGTAGCAGCAGCAGCAGCAGCAGCAGCAGCAGCAGCATCCTGTTGTGTAGTGTGTTGTGTAGTGTGCCTGATGCTGACCTGATTCATTCCAGGAGCTGCCCGGTGGTCCCATGTACCTAGTTCATTTTGCCAAGCTTTCCCGTCCAAGTCAATTTCACAGCCTGGCTGTCGAGAGTTTCTCTTTTTTTCTTCTTCTTCTTCTCTTTCCCTTTTCGTCTCTTTCAAACTCAATTTCAAAGAGTTTCCGTGAGACAGCAGCAGTGGCCTCGGTGTCACTCGATCACATCTTCCCATTCATTTAAAGGTACCGTATAGATGCCTTCCGATTACTCCATGAATAAGAAATAGGCCTCAGGTGGGAGTAGCCCTGTTTAATTCACCGTCTGACCACGTGCATTAAGGAAACTTGCTTCTGCACGGTGAGAAAACAGGAACAGCTTCAGACTCAGGGACATTGTTGTTCCAGACTTAATGAACAACCCACCAGGATGTGTCACAGAGGGATGTTCCAGTGGACTGAGCTGCAGAGAAACAGTCTCAATGTAAAACCACTATAACGCACAAACTGGTGCATTCGTTCAATGATCTGTTGCTTCACATTAACACCCCCCCCCCCCCACCTGCACCCCCTCCTCCTCCATATTTCACTGTGATATGACTGTATCACTTCCTCAGATCAATAGCTTTGATGAAACTCCAATTTGCAAAGTAATTACAGATTATGACAAATCTTCCCCACGGTGATGAAAGAACAACCTTCAAAAGTGAGAGGGAGGAGGGGGGTGCATTTACATTCTGGCGCACAGCGAGCGTGCTGCAGGCGGAAGGTGCACGGGGGGGTCAGCGTGCATCAATTCACGAGTGACGAATTACACCGATCACAGGATCTTTGGCTCTTCAAGAGATCGCCATTCAGCGGGGGTCTTCCTGATTATCATTACATTAATGCTACATGTGAGAACCGCCATTCATAATTCAATGAGTTGTCCGCCTCGATGAAAGCACTCGGCTCTGGTCACATCTCCTGTTTGCTCGACATGTGCTGCTCCTCTGCATGATGACTGTCAAGGTGTTATGTCTCCCCCTAAAGGCACCCTGAGGAACAGGAGGGGGGTCTTGTGTCTGTGTGTGGGTGCGAGCGTGTGTGTGTGACAAGATCCTGAACTGATAGGCAGGATAATCATATAATCACTCAGAGCAGTTTTCTAATCACAGCCAAGAATACATCTCTGTCATGTTTAATGATACTTGAGGTACAGGTGGATGTGATGAGGTATTTGAAATGAGTGGAAATCAGGGGGAGACACTGTCTGCAATCTAATTACAACCTACTTTATCTGTACAGTTATAAATCACATATAAAAATAGTATATTAAGTACAAACCACTATTAATTCAGTTGTGTATTATTCAATACAGGTGTTTTAATTTAACATGGATATTCACTTTACACAACAATCTGTGCGTTCTGTACAAAAGTGGATAAAAATATACAATAATCTTTACCAAAGGGTAGAAATTACATGAATTCCCGAAGTTTCTCCTTGACTTTCTCCTCGATGTTTGCGTGGTATTTCATCTGGGCGAGAAGAGCTCTGGCAGTCTGAAGCTCCGCTGATTAAAAAAGACAAAGCGTGCAAAAAAAGAAGATTGAATCAATGACTCACTCTGCGACTTTAAGGTAAGCTTCAGCATAGATTATAAAACAAACAAACAAGTGCGTGGGTGGAACAGAAAAATGCTTCGCTGCGGCATAATACCTTCACGAAGGGCAGCGTCTATCCGCTCTGTCAAGTCTGCCAGTTTCCCTGCAAGTGAGGAGGAGACAGGTTCCAGTTCTGCATATGTTAACAAGACATGGGAAACATCATGCTGTTCATGTTTTCCCTGGAAATTCAAAAGCAGGCTCGCCTCTGAGATGAAGTGCTTGATTTGAAGTGGAACAGACAACAGTAGAATCAAAGAGTGTCAACACAGCTTGATGCGCGTATCATCAGGTACTCCAGCACAGTTAAATACATATATATACAAATGCAGGCATATATACAGTAGATCTGTCAAGTACGCATCAGTTAGTGGCCTTATCTGCTCTCTATATCAAAGGCAGGTATATGTAGGTGTGTGTCACTAGTTCACCCTTTGTTAAAGTTGTAATCCATTATTTCCATTAAATCAAATCCCATAACATCTGAGGTTAATATATTAATTCTGCAATTACTGTGATTTCTATGTATTTTGCTTCATTATTAGAAGTATTTTCAGTTGCCGCCCAGTCACCTACATGTTTGCTTCCTGTGGCTGCATTTGAAACCGCACACATCACTTGCTCATCACCTGCTCTTGTGTTGTGTTGTGTGGTGTTGTGTAGCTGCTCAAAAAAGTGATGTCTGTGGTGTGAAATGACTTGCTGTTACCATGGTAACCACAGGTATCGCCACATCAACCAGAAGGGTGGGGGGGGGATCTTGACAACTTTAACCCTTTAAATAAGGCATCTCTCAGCTAGGCCCGGTGAGCAATTATGACTTATAATGCTTGGATTTAAATATATTCTAAGGTCTGGAGATGTCAAAATATTCATATAACTTATCATAAATCCGAAATAGATGATGTGTCAGCACCAATTAACCAAGAACCAGTCCACTTGAGCACATTTATGTTTCATAATGAGCTCAAATCCTTCCACCAGACTTTCAATATAGAAACTGAAACGGTTTTGTTAACCTTTCGTGTCTTGTCCGATCTTATTGGCTTCCTCCGGAGTCTGTGCCTCATCAACAGCTTCATTGATCTCCATCAGCTCCAACAGAAACTCAGTATCAGCCCCGGAGTCGGTGCCCTCCTCTATACGCATCCCCTGCAGCTCCAGCTGAAACATAAAAGGGGGGTGGGAGATCACCATGCTCCTTTAAATGCATGTCAGTTCTCTCCAACGTCTGATGGTGAAGATGTTTCCATCTGGACGAGGGATCAGACCTGCAGTTATGGAAATAAACTATTCGTTAGGAGCAGAGGCAGCGATTTCAGACTCACCATGTAAAGGCCGCGACTCAAAGGCTTAAGCAGAGTCGTGTATGCTTTGTTCACGAGGGCCGATTGGCTTTCTGAAAACTCCTGCTCCATCTGCAAAAAGAGGGCTCGGTTAGGTTTCTGTCAGTATTCATTTATTGCACAATGGAAAGAAAAGCTATGTTGTTGTTGCTTCCAGACGTGAGCTGGGCTCCAGGATGGGGCTGTATGTGAGAATGCAAATGTCTGGGTCGGTTGCTGGGGACATTCTCTGGAGTTTTCTCCTGCCAGCCACCGAGTGACATGTCCGAAGAACAACCGAGAGAGAGAATACTACAGGAGCAGTGTGTGGATGCAAAACTGGAAGAACACAAATATTTTAGGATGAAAAAGAGGAGTCCCACTTGTAGAAGATGCGGAAGAAAATGTCAACTTGGAAAGACAAGAAGATTTGGGATTTTGGTCATGAGGGCTGAAGCAAAGATTACCCAAAGACCATGTCTGACAACAGCTTGTGATGCTTTTGCTTTTGAACTACAAATACGAACATTATCAAGAACTTCACATCAATCCGTCACAAAGGGGAATTCAATCTGAGGCGAGTTTTCCCTGATCGAATCTGTCAATTCTTTAAAAACACCAAATCCTTGGTGATCCTGTCAGTGAGGTGTGTGACATGCAGCTGCATCTTCACAGTCGAGCGGTTAGGGACCCTTCAAGGGAGGCAGGTGCAGGTTTGACACAACAGATGTGTAAGAAACAAGGAGGGGAAGTAAAGCATCTCGGAAATGGTTGGCAGATCTGAGTACATTTCCAAGGTATCAGCTCTGTCAGCTCTTGTGAAAATCAATAGGCTCAAGCGCTGGCCCATGGGCCCATCGTGTGGAGCTGTTTCTGTAATAACAACCAGTGCACTAGGTGGCTGCCTTGTAGCCTTGTATAAGTAATGAGTTTTCTATAGATGATGTAGGCCCCCGAGGCAGGAAGATGTCTAATTAAGAAAAAATGGCCAGAGGTGCTGATAAATAAAACAGAGTCAGTAGAATATTGGACAGGTTGTGTGTGTGGAAAGCGTTCCGGCTCGGCTGAACGCGAGTTTAGCTTTCATATCGAGTCCTGACAACATTCTGCATTGTGCTTTTCCACCTGAGTGTACAGAATAAATTACAAGTGGAGCAACAGACTACCGCTCCTCCCTCTATACAAAATGATGGGAGATCATTATCCATTATTATTTATGACTCTGAAATAAACTCTGAACACATTTGACTTTAAAGTGCTCTGATGCATCGGAACAAATCTTATTTCCTCACTGAGAATTTCACCAAGATGATCTTGTTGAGGTTTTTATGCAAAATAGAGTCTCGCCTCTGCTTCAGGCCGAGTCTGATTTACCGAGCACCTCAAATCTATTTCATACATAATTTTGATTTGTCTATCTGGTTTATAAAAGATAGACAAATCAAAAGTGAAGAGGAGGAGAGTTTCCTATACAACGGTGAGTGAGAGCTCCATCCAAAGACAAGAGGATGGACCATAATCACATCTCTTTCCTGAATTGCCTTCTGTATCCTTAAGTATATAAACCTTCACAGTTTGCTAAGTGAATCCTTTAAATTATATTGGAAGTTTATTTTTTTTAAGCAGCAAAAGTAGAACTATCTTGATTTTTAGCCCCTGGCATTTTAAAGCTCCAACTGTGGCTTACATTTCCCATAATGCAACTTGCTAGCAGATCTCATGAGGCACTGTGTGTTAACCACAAAAAGAGCTAGAGCAAATACTGATGTATGAGTAGTTCTCCGTTATCCACCATATGAGAGCTGAAACTATTTCATATATCAATTTGTCTATTAATCGATCAGTTGATGGGCTGATCAACAGAAAATGGATCCGAAGCCATTTTACTTTCAATTTTTCAAGAAAAATACACAAACCTTCATAGTTTCAGCTTGTGCTTCAAAAGGCTTTATACCAACAAAGGTTATTTACTCATCATACTATTAATGTCAATTAACAAACCATTTAACTTTCTTTTGAATTTCTCTTTCTCTTTTCTTTCTTTACTTTTGCCTTTGTTTTTCAACTTCTAAAGCATATTTATATATATTGTTTATTATTTTCAATCAGAGCTTTTTCCCCAGGGACATTTTTAAATGTCAGGGTAATGAAAAACATTAAAGAATTCCTCAAATAAATTCCACTGTCCTGGTGTTGCTGTCATGCTGGGTCGCCCCAATCTCCTACTTAATCTACTTTATTTTACAGTTAGCTCTTTTTACCTTGCTTTTATTGTAATGTCTCTATTGCACTGCTGAGCTGAACAGTTTCTTCTTGTCCAACACCGTTCCTTGTTCTGTTGACCTTGTGTTCACTTGCAAATGACAAATAAAACTTGAAATTCTACTATATCTTTCATTTTTGAACATTTTTCCATTGTTTCTTCTTTCTCAAAGCAACTGTTTTTTTGAATTCCTGAACTTGCTTACTGGGCCTTGACCTTATTTGCTTGATAGCCTTATATAGCCCTGCATGGTGAATCATCTGTCGAAGCCACTTTGAGATTTGTCCATACTTAGTTCCTTGGCCGAATCACACAAAAAGAAAGTGGCCTAACAGGGAAAGGAGTCAGAGCCATGTGCCTTACAGCTGCTTAAGATAATAATGGCTCAAGTTTACAGTTGTCATATGCACGTTAACAGAAGGTCAACAGTACAATGAAAGGTGCTGGACAACAAGAAATAGATGGCAGAGCTTCCTCTGACTCAAATAGACCATCTCCACCAGAGTCCCCTCTCATCCCCTGGCCTACCACAGACTTCTGGCCAAAGTTGTCAGGATGCAGGGCCCTCTGGAGCTGCAGGTATCTCCTCTGCAGTTTGTGTGCGTCCAGAGTGAACGTGTGGTCGCTGCAAAGAGACAACACAGTGTCTCATGACATGCTCATGTGTGTGACATTAATGGAGCAGAGACAAGACACTTACCAAGCCATGATCTCGAAGTAGGACACCCCTTGTTCCGGGGGCTGCACGGCTTCACACGACTGGCAGAAGAAAGCAGGTGTTTTGTCCAGAGGCTGCTGACACCTCCAGCAGTTCGGATGGACCTGACCTGTGCAGAAGTTCCTCGGGGAATGAGATGGACTCGTGTGGTAACTCAGTCCTCTGTCCTTCACCGGGGCCATGCTGCAGGGCCATGTGTCCCCTCTGGGGAGGAGGCTGCTGGACAAACTGTGTCCCAGACGTGCAGCAGACAACCGGCTGGTCCTCACCAGAGCGGCTCGGGCCGAGCACACAACCCGCAGTGAGTTTAACATGTCTGGGGTTAAAACACGTTCAAACCGCAGCAGAACAACCGCAACAAGTCAGGGGGCTCTAGTCAAAACATCAACATCCTCCTGTCCCCCATGTGACAGGCAGAGGCGGAAGCGCGCTCTTCTTCGTGTGGTTTAACCCACCACCTTGCTGCCTCCCCTCGGCCGGGCGGTGTGAGGGACACACGTTTACAGCTAGCTAGCCGAGCTGCTAGCATCAGCAATCACTACGTCTCAGAAACCACCGGTGTTAAGAGTTGCGTTGGATTTTGGTCGCAGCCCCGCAAACCTTGTGAGTTCAACAACCCGGTGGGGGTTTAGTCGCGTGTAAGCAACGCGCCGCCGCCATTTGAACAGAGACGCAAACTTCAAACATGACAGAAAGAGCTCGGGTGGTTAGCATGTAAGCTAGGTTAGATTGCTAGCTAGCTAGCGGCAGACTAGCTTAGTTCGCTAACGTGCTTTAACAACACTGAATGCTATTATCCGATGTTTGTTCTGAAACTGTTGTTTTAATTTAAGCTGTGACGTCGTGTCGTTTTAATGGTAAACAGAAAAAAACACCCAACTTTAACTTGCGTTTTAAATGCTAGCTAGCAAGCTACTTGACAAAGACATCTCATGCTTGGGCTACAAGCGGTGGCTGATGGGTACTTCTTAGTTTGTTAAAAATGTGATTGTTGAACAACCCATGTGTATCTTTTCTTTAATATGATATACAAACACACACATTGTTTACAGCAAGAGTGTCGTGTAGAGACAACATAACAAACACACACACGCAGGTGATTTTCTCTTCTGCCCAATATGTCTCACTCTTATTTAGGCTTTGGCCACATTTTTGATTTCTCCATGGTTTTTGTTTATTTTTCAAGATCTTCTTTTCAAACCTCATGGCGATGAGCTTGGTGATGTTTAACCAAGAGCTCTGGATACACAGAGAGTGGCTGGTCCACCAGAGACACCAGCAGACACCGGAGCACAGATAACATCTTCCACACCGGTGAGCAGACTCTTATGATTGTCATGTTTGTTGGTGCTTCATCATCCTCCCACTTCACTGGAATCACTGCAGGAAGATTCTTTGAACTTGAGCCAGTTTATATCTGCTTATTTGGCCCGGGATCCGAACAGGCGTAGACACTTCCAGCTTTTTACAGTTTCCTCAGAAAGTACAAGCCGGGACGAAGGCCATCTCCTGGTACTGTGAATGTATGTGTGTGTGTGTTGTTTTGAGGGGGGGTGCGGCGTCTGTGAGGGTTCAAAAGGTGATGGCAGAGTATTCCAGAGAGACAGTGGTTGGAGACAGCAGCTTCCATAAGGTAAACAGGATCTCCTCCTGAAGGTCGAGGGAGGTGCTTCTCAAGGCCCCCACAGACAATACTCTGGGTATTATTAACGGAAATGGCTAAGAATAGAGAGGAGGGGAGCGAGGTGGCTCCTCTGGCGGTCGTGTTGTTTGGGTTAAACCAGCCAAAACGGAACATCATCTGTGGAAGAGTGACTTCTCGAAGCTTAACATGCTGGGTGTGTCACTCTCTTGCGAGGCTAGAGGTTGATTTGTTTTATCGGGCTCTACTGCACAGCAGCAGCCGGGGAGTAGTTGTGGATCTTTCTTTCACTCGTTATGTATACGGAGTTATTGCGTTTTACAGTGTGGATTTGTAAGTAGAACCAGTTTTCCAGTGGGTTAAAGAGAATTTCTATCTTATCCTTGCACAATAATTTGCTGTTCATGCATGTTTTTTTAATTTGCTATATCTTCATAACAACAGGTTGGAGTTAAAACTCAAGTCTTGCCACCTGAGTACAAGGTGTATATTTGAAGTTGCATGCAATTTGAGGTTGATACACAACAAATTCTACTGTACAAGCTTTATGACCATGCAAAGTTTCTCAGGGTCAGTGCAACTATTTAATCCCTCGGAGCGAATATTACCACAACATTCAGTTTCATTTAGGTTTTATTAGTCAAAGAATAGATCCGCCTGCCTGTCATTCATGTTACTTCACATAGGATGTGTACCCTCAGAGATGAACATGCTCTAGAGTTTTGAAGCAGTGGCACTTATGCATAGTGTTAGATATATTGCAGCATATACCTGTTGTTTCCTCACTTGGTTAAGATTTCAGACGAGTAGCACTGTGACTCTTCTTTGTGAAATGAAACTATCTCTCTGGACGGTTTCTTCCCCCCAGATCGCCATGATTTCTTCTTGTTGTAAGTTGCCAGCAGCATAGAACATTTACATTATTGTTTTGCATGCAAAGTTATAACAAATGCATACCAGCATCAATGGAAGGAATTAATAAGCTTGTGGATGTGTCAGATGATTTGAACCCGACGATCAACAAGAGCCAGGTCTTAATTCAAATACCGTGTAAACAAAATCTTTGAGTTTGTATCTTAAGATGACACATTTATGTTTCTGTACCTTTATACAAATATGTAAGTTTTTCTATGTATTAATATCATATTATTACATATTTATGTACTAAAATGAACTATACAATTTGTAGCACTAAGTTCAATTGTCAAAGGTATCATAATTGGAATCAGAACAGGAAAATTGGAATTCATATGTCCCTAGTAATTATGGTGCCCTCTTATTGGAAAATCAGACATATCAGGTTTTTTATGATTAAACCAATCAAACATGACTGTTCTGTTTATTTGCTCTGTTATTTATGTTAACAGCCTTCATAACAGTTCATATGGATAACTCGTTAACTCCTAACCGAAATCTTGTCTGGATTAAATTGAAATGCAGAAACATCGAGTTCATATTTTATTGATCTCCGGTTTGCCATTTGGCCACATTTAAAACTCTTTGTCTAGTTTGACGCCCCCTTTTTGAAGGCCGATTAATTGTGTGTGTTAAACAATGGCTAAATCAATAACACAGCAGCCCACCCCATTGAAGTCACTCAGGCAAATCTTTGTCACAACAATGGGGAATCTCTTTTTCATTACTCCAAAGCACCCTTCAAATTAACTGTCTGGAATGCTCTGATGTATGACCTTGTTAGTTGGTGTTGTAATATTGATTCGTCAGCTTGGTGTTGTGTTGTGGTTCAGGCATTGATGGAATGGAGATTTTTTATATTGAACAAAACTGTACAGTACACCACTCTCTTATATCTATTATATCTCTTTTCCTCCCCACACAGATAAACCATGATCCCCATCACTGAGCTGCGGTACTTTGTGGACACTCAGCCAGCGTACCGCATCCTGAAACCATGGTGGGACGTGTTCACGGACTATATCTCCATTGTTATGCTCATGATTTCCGTGTTTGGAGGGACATTGCAGGTCACCCAGGACAAGATGATCTGCCTGCCCTGCAAATGGGTGGTCAATGAGACCTGCAGGAAGAACTTCAACAACTCATCACTGTTCCTCGAGCCCAAAGGGATCCAGTACGATCTGGACCGCCACCAGTACAACTATGTGGACGCTGTGTGCTACGAGAACAGATTGCACTGGTTTGCCAAGTATTTTCCCTACCTAGTATTACTCCACACCCTTATTTTCCTAGCTTGCAGCAACTTTTGGTTTAAGTTTCCACGGACTAGTTCCAAACTAGAGCACTTTGTGAGCATCTTGCTGAAATGCTTTGACTCCCCATGGACAACTAGGGCACTCTCAGAGACGGTGGTCGAAGAGAGTGACCCAAAACCGATGAAGATGAATGGCTCAATGGACCACAAGGAGTCCGTCATCAGTGAGGATGTTGAAGCAAGTGTCCCTATGCTCCAAAGGACAAAGACGCGCTTTGAGCAGGGCATTGTAGATCGAACGGAGACGGGGGTTCTGGAGAAAAAAGAGGGTGAACAAGCAAAAGCCCTATTTGAAAAAGTTAAAAAGTTCCGTATACATGTTGAAGAGGGGGACATTGTTTACAGGCTGTACATTCGTCAGACTATCATCAAAGTCATCAAGTTCATTTTGATCATCTGTTACACAGGGTATTATGTGCATGATATTAAATTCAGCGTTGACTGTTCAGTAAATATCGAGAGTCTGACGGGTTACAGCGTGTACCGCTGTGCTCATCCGTTGGCCACACTTTTTAAAATCTTAGCCTGTTTTTACATTAGCTTAGTGGTGGTGTATGGCTTGATCTGCATGTACACACTCTGCTGGATGCTCCGGCGCTCTCTTAAGAAATACTCCTTTGAGTCAATACGGGAGGAGAGCAGCTACAGTGACATACCCGATGTGAAGAATGACTTTGCATTCATGTTGCACATGATCGATCAGTACGACCCTCTGTACTCAAAACGCTTTGCCGTGTTCCTCTCAGAGGTGAGCGAAAACAAGCTGAGGCAGCTGAACCTGAACAATGAGTGGACATTGGACAAGCTCAGGCAGAGGATCACTAAGAACTCTCAGGAGAAGTTGGAGTTGCACCTTTTCATGCTAAGCGGCATTCCAGACACTGTGTTTGACCTGATGGAGCTGGAGGTCCTTAAACTGGAGCTCATCCCAGATGTCACCATCCCCCCGATCATCGCCCAGCTGATCAACCTGCGGGAAATGTGGCTCTATCACACACCAGCAAAGATCGAAGCTCCAGCTCTGGCTTTTTTGCGCGAGAACTTGAAATCCCTGCATATCAAGTTCACTGACATCAAGGAGATTCCCTTATGGATCTACAGTTTAAAGAATCTGAGTGAGCTCCATCTGACCGGGAATCTCAGTGCTGAAAACAACCGCTACATTGTCATTGACGGGCTTCGGGAGCTCAAGAGGCTCAAAGTTCTTCGTCTGAAGAGCAATCTCACCAAGCTACCTCAGGTGGTGACTGACGTGGGCATGCACCTCCAGAAGCTCTCCATCAACAACGAAGGCACCAAGCTGATGGTGCTCAACAGCTTGAAGAAGATGGTGAACCTGACAGAACTGGAGCTCATTCGCTGTGATCTCGAACGCATACCGCACTCGATCTTCAGCTTGCACAACTTGCAGGAGATCGACCTGAAGGACAACAACCTGAAGACCATTGAGGAGATCATCAGCTTCCAGCACCTTCATCGGCTCGTCTGCCTTAAGCTCTGGTACAACCAGATTGCCTACATTCCCATTCAGATTGGCACCCTGACACACCTGGAGAAGCTGTACCTGAACAGGAACAAGATTGAGAAAATTCCCAGCCAGTTGTTTTATTGCCGCAAGCTGCGCTTCTTGGACCTGAGCCATAACAACCTGACCTACATCCCTACAGACATCGGAACCCTGCAGAACCTCCAGTACCTGGCAGTGACAGCCAACAGGGTGAGCATTTCATGGTTTAATAACCATTTAAAACTTAATGTTGATTGATTGTATCCTTTGTTATGTGTGCAAAGTAACACATTACATTCTCTCTCCTTTTCTTTCCCTTCACACCATCCTCCCTTCCTCGGAATAAAGATTGAGAGTCTACCAAATGAGTTGTTCCAGTGCAAGAAGCTTCGCACTCTGAATTTGGGGAGCAACTGTCTGCACTCTCTGCCATCGCGGTTCGGAGAGCTGACTGGTTTGACACAGCTGGAACTGAGAGGAAACCGTCTGGAGTGTCTGCCCGTGGAGCTGGGGGAGTGCAGACAGCTGAAGAGAACCGGACTTGTGGTGGAGGAGGACCTCTTCAACACGCTTCCCACGGAGGTCAAGGAACAGTTGTGGAAATCCGACAAAGAACAAGCTTAAACAGGTCAAAGTGTCACTGTTAGTGAAATCGGTTACCCACCAACTTGGCCCCGACACTGGAGGTATACTGGAGGACATAGTGACCCAGAGTGCTGGCTAAGGGCGGCGATAAACCTGCTGCAGTGTACTGCCCATCAGGTTGGATGATCGAGAACCAGTGCCAGTTTGGCAAAACCAAAATACAAAGTGTGGTAGCTTCTGGTTGTTCTCTTAGTTCCTTACTGTCCAGTAGAGTCTTTCTCTTCCCTTACACTCAACCCCTCAGAATTATGCTTATCAGCAATAATGTAGCAGGTGCCATTGTGATTAGTTTATCCTTCTCAATTTTGGCGAAGAAGTTTGAATACTTCAAAAATGCATAGGGTTGGGCTGATGGACGATGGCTGTGGGCCCCTCCCCCGCTCGACAATGACATACGGTTGCAGAATGACATGCACAGATTCTCTACTATAGTTTCTACTATACTACAATTTCAGAGTCGACTATAACCTAGAAGTTCGCCAGATATACACTTGAGTCGTAGAACTGATGAATATGTAGGCTATGCTACTTTAAGGAGTATCAGCCTGATGCCCGGGACATAATGACTGGAACAACGTGCTTTTAATTTTGACACACATGTTGACAGATAGAAGCGGCCACACTGAAGCCGTGCTGCTCATCTAGAGATTAGAGGACTCGCCGATCTTCTGCATAGCACATGAGTATTTTAATTAAAAGATGATCTTTCACCACAGTTTTAGGAAAATCACCACAATTATCTGTTGAATGTGTCACAAACCTAAATGTTTGTAACACATCCTGTACCCGTTTATAAAAATAAAAGCACTCCAGCGTGTCTGTTGACTCAATCCATTCATTTGATTTAACAAGGCTTTGATTGTTGATGAACCAGGAGAACAGGGCTCGATGCGCTCTGGTATTTAGTTGAGTACATAATTCCGACCTTTATTCAAGGAAATACAGTAGTTATACTAAATGTTGTAAACCACAGCAGACACGCTGCCAGTTTGAACAACAGCCGCGACACGCAGCAGTACCGAGGCATAGCCGAGCATCTACCGCCAGTAAAAAACTACAGAAAAAAAACAGTGAATACAGCTGTTCTCTGCTCTTCCCGTCTTGAACAAATAGCCTCCTGATCGTTATATCGTCATTTACCCCTTTTCACGATAGCCCCCTTTCTTTGGGCATCGTCCATTGCCATGTTTCACTGCATACATCGCCCAACCCTACTTTCCAATGTTTATTTACCCAAAGCATTAAGTTCTTGTCCAATCAAGAGCGATCACACAACTGAGATAATTTGTCCAGTGAAATCCGGAGGTAGCAAACTGATGTCTGAGACCTCTCCCTCCAATCACTTGCTCCAATGTTTTTGATCTTTGTTAAACTCCTAACTGTACTGCAGCATGCAAGTAAGGTATACAATTGTTTAAGGCAGGAGGCTGAAACTCTTTATTGAGATAGGAAAATAATAAGGTAATATTCATAGCAATTTTAGCATGACCTGTATCAATCACAAGCATACTACACAGTCAAGTTAGCAATTCTACAAGTTTGAATCAGAAGTTTGGCTCTTTCGTGGATTTGATGTCTCCTGTCAGTTGTCCAGAACTGACCTGAAACACGCTTTAGCTCGGGTGTGAAGTGAGTCTCCTTCAGAGGGAAGGTTTGGCTTGAAAGATGCCGAAATGAGAGCAGGACACAAAATCCCTGTCGCGAAAGAGGCTGACCTCCTTGTCTGTGAGAAGTTGTTGGACGAGGGGGATGTATAGCAATTCATTTGTGTATGAGGAGCATTACAGAACATAAACAGGCACACAGTTAATTTAGTGACGCATCTTCTGCCAGTATGCTAATGAGTAGGAATGTGAGCATGGCCACGCTGCATTAAAAAAGTTAGTTTGCAATGAGTTGCACAAAACAAAATGAACAAATTTAGGGGAAATGCTGACGAGCTTTGCTCAACGGATACACAAACCCTTTATTAGTATAATAACTATGCTGTCTTGGTTATGATGGTCTCCATGGAAACACTGACAGTCGAGTCGTAAGACAATGACAGTCTTCACATCTGTTTTCTGAGCACCTGGCCATTCATGTAATGTTCATGTAACATTGTAATGTCATGTTTGTATCTTAATAAGGAAATCATCAGTTTAATCTCACTGAAATGCATTCATATATTGAGCACCTGTGCCATTGTCATTGTAATCAATATCAAGTGGGTTGAATTATAATTGTATCTAATATTGTAGGGTAAAGAAAGAACATTGCAATAGGTTCATTTAAGGTGAATATTCCTGTTTGGATAATGCTCCTTTAAAAGTAACAGTGAAACACTTCACTGGTTTCCAGCACGCTAAGGTAGCAAGGTATCAACAACACCTCTGAAAATACTTCACTTTAAAACCAACACACCTGCGGGGGCTCAGACACATGCAAGGACATTTTCTATTTAAACAACACAGGCACTAGACTGCGTTGGTCTGAAACCAGTTAAGACGTGTCCTTATTGGCACTGCTTTGCACGGCTGTAAAATAAATGTTCTTAAATGGAAGCACAGCAGTAGAGTTAAGATTTCTGTTCATGAAGTTCAACAAGATCCCTGCCAGGGAAATAAAAAAAGACAAAATCCTAGAAAAGAGCCATATTTACAAAGTAATAACTTATCATTTTAACTTAAGAGATAGTTAGGACTAACTTGTCACCTTAATTAAGTGTTTAAACATCCCTTATACTTGAGGGTTGACTAGAATCCACATTTCATCATCAGGTTCATGTTCTCCTCAAAGCAGACTTAACTTTTTCAACCTATCATGGTTTTTCCTTGATTTCTCATAATTGTAGAAGATGTCATGATCATGTTTATATATTTGTTTTTGTGTCCCATCGTTATTGGGCTTCCAGGTCAGGTCGTATCATTGTTACCATGTTTGTTTCTCTGGTTTCAAAGTGTGATAATTTCTAGACAGAAAGTTTCCAACTTTTTGCCTTCGATAGACTTTTACTTCACTTGTGTTTTGTTGCCACCGTTCCAGATCAATGCAGAGCTCCGACACAGCTCAACACACAACGGGGGGGCTCCTTGTGTTTACTCTGAGAATTTAAAATAACAACCTTCAGTCTACGTTTTAATAAATTTAACCGCAAGAAAACTCCGAGCAGTAGCAATATACAATAACTGGGCTCAAAAACATTGGAATGGTTATTGTGCATGTATTTCATGAACATTTTAAACAATCCTTTACTGTGCAATATTACCTTTATTTAAACTATGTAAACGTCAGTGGGGATGCCGTTTTCTGATGTGCATGGACGTATATTTCTGCGCTCACTTTAACAAGCTGATGGTGAATTTCAAGTTGATAAGAGGAGAATGCTTTTGCACTATAGCACCTCTGCCACATGTCACATTTAGGTCAATGCAAACACAGCTTACTGAATACAGTGCATGTTTTCTGATCTGGGAAGGTTGAAGAGAATGACTGTCATGAGATTATAAAAAGTATTTGATTAATATAATAAGTATTTTTCAGATCTACACACTCAAACACGTTAAGTTGGCTCCTTACCTTTAAATCCCGAACTGGAGGATTTCAAATGTTCCTTTGCTCCTCAGCAATACGCCACAGATTAAGACAATCAACTTTGAAGCTGACGAGTGTCAGATGTAAAGTCTTGTAGTGAGAAAACTGCAAGTAACTGGTCAGTATATAAAAAAATCACAGTAAAGTGATTTAAGTAAATAGATTTAGTCTCATAGTCATTGATGATATTCTTTTGTATTTTCCGGCTTTTCTTTATCTTTTTGTAGTTTTTTTATTTTGACAGCTATCAGTATTATTATAGTGAAACTAAATTTCTCAGGAAACCAGCTGTACTCACTTCTCTTATGAGTTGATTGCCTTTTTTTTTATTACACCCGGTTATAGTGTTATTTATTTAAACAGTTGTGATAACATTTTATATGCATTTCTACACATTATTTTCTAGTTTGTTGTGTTTAACATCGACTGCTAGTTTAAAACAAAAATAGTTTTGTGTTTTTAAAGAAGCCACTTGGTTTAACCTTGATTCTGTGTTTTGTGTTTTTTTTGTTTTCTATCAATGACTGGGTTTTAATTGAGCTGTCGTGTCTGAATTGTTTGAATTGTGATTATTAGCACAGATGGAAGTGTTGTATGAGAGCTTTGTGTATGTTTCAACATCCCCCCCTTTCCACTCAAATCGTAGGTGATGTAGATACATGATTTTGTGCAGTGATGTTATTATTATGATTCTTATTATTTGCCAAAATGTATTCATTGTTAAAGGAAATAATTCTTGGCCTGTATGACTACGAGTCAGGATCTGTTTGGACATAGGTCTCATCCTCTTGTACACCATCCCCTGGCGTAAAGTCAAATAAACTTGGTTGACCACATTTCTATCGGTATCTGTTCTTCCTTGTGTGTGAAAGAGACGGTTCACTTGTGTTATCACTTCCTCCAATGCCTTATAAGATATTGGTTAATGAGATGGTGTTAATACTTATTCCGAGTTTTCATAGAGATAGAAGTAGCTCTTTCTATTTGATGAACATGTAATAAACACAGAGTTGTGTTATTGTTGTTAAGGTTTTGTTATTTGTGCGACCTGATAAGGGCCTTGCACTATATCCTTCTTTTCTACTTACACGTTTGTGTCTAATCCACTTTTATGTCAGATATGGGTTTATGGTAAACAAATGATTATTTTTTTTTTTGGGGGGGGGGGGGTTAAGGGCCCAGATGTTTATTTTAGGTGTATGTGTTCAAGTCTTCACAACATCATAAAGTAACCCTTTATGTACACTGCATGTCTAGTTTAAGTTTGTATTTACTACTATGATAACATTTAAAGATCGATTCTAGATGGAGAAGGCTAGTCGTCAAAGGAGCCTTTGGTGCATTACATAACACTGGATATTTATACGGGTCATGTTTGCATAGCTTGTGTATCAAAGGGTTAAAATAACAGTTTTTATTCAAGCGGAACCATTCTACGCCGGGTACCTGCGCGTAGTCGGACACGTTTCCCCGACACACGGTCGAAGACGCAGCGTTTGAAATGGTAAATTTCGTTGTAGGAATTTACATCGGATTTTTCTCAGTGTAAATTCAACAAAACAGCTAAAAAGTGGTTGACTCGTGTTGTGTACACATCTCAGTCAACGTAGCTGAGAGACGTTTAGCTCAATGCGCTTGTTTAACATGTTATTAGCTTAGTTTTGCTACGGGGGCTACAGGCTAACAGGCTACACAGCTAGCATCACCACCAGTATAACCAGTATATCCTTGTGTTTACTTCTGCTTCTCAGGCTGTTACTCTGCACACGGACCTGGGAGAAGTGAAGATCGAGCTGTTCTGCGAGCGAACACCGAGAGCGTGTGAGGTCAGTGACTCCGGGTTCGAATCACACTTCACATTAACTTCCACTGTTTACACAATAACTCTGAGGCAGGTTTGAATTCATAAGCATGTTAGAAATGGACTCGTGCTTCAGGATTTACAACTAAACTAATGATTTGAGTTTTAATATTAAAAGTTAATGATGTAAAACTGTGTGAATGTCTTTAAACTGTGGTTGATGTGTTTGGATATGATTCACCACCATACTTTTAAGTTATACAAATTTATGAATAAACTGTCAAATATCTAGCCTAAGGTTTATTTCTGTGTGATCTGGGGTTTATGAAGACATCCTCTTGTTCAGGGGAGAAAGTTGTTCTTCTTTAAAATGTTCCTCTGGATCAATAAAGTATCCATCTATCTAATGTTTTTTTATTGACATATATTTCAGTATACAATTTTGTAATAAAGGCATCAGTCCATATCAGTCAGGTTCTTGTATTTTCCTCAATGAAGTCATCATATTTAATCACATTTCCCTTTTTTTTATTTTACAGAACTTCCTTGCTTTGTGCGCCGGTGGCTTCTACAGCGGTTGCGTCTTCCACAGAAATATCAAAGGCTTCATGGTTCAGACTGGAGATCCCACAGGTTCGTCACAGCTCTCAGATCTGATCTATACCTGAAAGGTCAGGGTTCACATTTCTCACTAACATTTATTATTTTTATTTATCTTCCGACTACTTTGCAGGAACGGGTAAAGGAGGAACAAGTATATGGGGTCGCAAATTTGAAGACGAGTACAGTGAGCACTTAAAGGTGAGTTGGCTGTTTTTTTATGAATAATTGTTTTTCACTCCGGTGTTAGAGTTCAATGTCGTAACTCTGGTGTTTTTTTTTATTTGTCTCATTTCAGCATAATGTGAGAGGCGTGGTCTCAATGGCGAATAATGGCCCCAACACGAATGGATCCCAGTTTTTCTTCACATACGCCAAACAGCCACATCTGGACATGAAGTACACAGTCTTTGGAAAGTATGTAACCTGTATAGATTAATGATGTTGTGTCATCAAATTAGTAGTGGCAATGTAAATGAGAGTAATCCATCAATGCTGTCAGTTATTGATCAAATTTAATTTGTATAATGCATCATAAATTGAAGGGAATCCACCGACCCTGCATGTCTCTGCATGACCTTGGTTCAGTTCAGATCACATGACCTCTCACTGTCTTCCACACGCAGGATTATCGACGGCCTGGAGACGCTGGACGAGCTGGAGAAACTGCCCGTCAATGAAAAGACGTTTCGACCGCTGACTGAAACGCGGATAAAGGATGTGACCATTCACGCCAACCCCTTCGCTGGATAACCAACCTGGACTTCAACCCACTGACAGGCTTTTAACACATGGGTCATGAACCCAGATATTTTCCAATAAACAAAGTGTTGCACTGTGTAGTACCTGGCCAACAATAAATTGTTTATGCTACAGATTTAATTGACATCAATAAGTGAACAAATAGGATGTATTAACAAAATTTGGTTGGTACATCAGGGTTTTCTTACAGATGTGAACTAGAATTAAATTTTTATTTTGCATCGGTGGAAAACCTCTTATTCTGTAGGGAAATAAACACCTTGATAATTTTTAATTCGGTTAGGTTTTGACTTGTTTTAGCCGAATCTGTTATTGTAACTTTTAAGAAATGCTTATTTTCCTTCAACTGATTTCAATATCTCAAAGCATTTGTAATGGAAATTATACTTAACCTGTTCATTTCCATGTTTTCACAAACATTTACACCACTGCACTGCTGTTTCTTTTAATTGTAAATTTGTTTACAAATAAAGCTTTTGTACTTAATTTTTACTTGTGGTCAAATTCATAATTCAGTAGTGTTTTTCTATTAGCATGAACATATGGAAAATATTATGTATAAACAACAGGCAACATCATTGACTGACTGAATGGACCAGTTACAGTTTGCAAATAAAGCCATATATGTGGGTGTATATATATATATATATATATATATATGTGCTCCCTTCATCTCTATTAGACATTTTCTTATGTACAAATACAGTTTTCCATTATGTTAAAAAGAATGCATGCATATCATTTAAAAAAATCATCTTATTGATCAATGGGTAGTTTTATTTTTACTTCTTTGTGACTCATTTATTCATGTATTATTTATATAATTTACGCTATCTAGTGAGCTTTGTATGTTAGTGTTTAATTTTATCACCATGAGGTTTATAAATGTGTCTTTTTCAGATTATAAACGTGTAGTGTTCTATAGTCTATGACTACATATCCATGGTGGAGGAGGTGTCACTATAAACTACAGACGGAGGGCCTGGCTCGTCGCGTGACGTCATCATTAGTGGACACAGCATGTCGGGTTCATGTAGACACCACCACAGACAGTTTATATAACGGACAACAGACACTCTGTCCTCAGAGAAATGGCCTCTGACGATGCTTTTAAAGTAAGTTCACTGTTTCCTGTTCAATGGCCGTAGTGTCACTAGTATAAACCACTGTCTCCTCATTAAGCTGCTGTGTGTCTCTTTGTGTGTTTGTGTGTCTGTGTGTGTCTGTGTGCATGTGGCAGGTCTCCTCTCTGAGGGGGAAAGTCACTCTGGTGACCGGGGCCAGCTCGGGCATCGGGGCAGGGACGAGTCTCCTCTTCGCTAAACTCGGAGCTTCGCTGGCTCTGAACGGACGAGACGTGGAGAACCTGGAGAAGGTGGCTCAGCAGTGCGTCGACTGTGGGGCTGCTCAGGTACACACATAGACACACACTCAGATACACACACAGACTATGTACACACGTTATACACAGCATCAGAATAATAAAAGGTCAAAATGAGTACGGTAGACGTGCAGTGAGATGAAAGTTGATCCACTAGAACTAACAGAGAGCTGTCACTGTAAAGAAGGATGTGTTAGTGGAGATATTGACGATACAAATACTCCAAGTATAAGGTGAGTAGAACACACAAGTACTGAAGCCAAATATAAATACAGATTTAAAGATAGATATCTGAAGCTATATAAAGTTGTGTATTAGACTAGCACAGCCTGTCAAATCATGGTGCAGCAGTTGTAAGTGTATTTAATTGTTGTGTGCAGAGATTTATTCTGTAGTTGTGCAGCAGAGATGTAAAGAACTTGTTGCTTTTACCAATTTCCAAGTGTTTTAAGTTTTCTTAAGTCGAAGAGAACACACATGTTGACCCAGTTTGAGTCAAGGTTTTGTTTAATGTAGTTCTTGGTGCATCAGAAGAAATACATTTTTACAGTTTATCCATTATTTGAATGGAGTTTGGATCTGCCCCAAATTCCACACACTCATAAATATCGGTCCCCTTAACACGTCTGATTTCTTTTTCTTATTTTATCAAGATCAAAACATTCTTTGAGCAATCAACAAAATGTTGAAAAAAACATAAATCTTGAAAGAAAGGGAAACTTCTTCCTTTTGTCCATTCCTCCACAAGATGGAAATCTGTTGAGTAGTTTTTGCCAAAGTTTGCTAACAAACAAAAATATGAAAACACAACCTCCTTGGCAGAAGTAATTAATACACCTGAAATACAAATAATGAGTACTAATGTAAAGTTGGATGGTGAATGAGGATAATATATCTACACTACTGTTGCTCATTATTAATGTTCGCTGTCCCCTGCTCCACCGTCAACCTTCCAGCAAAGGTTCTTACAAGATCCAGAAAGTATGAGCACAGCACAGCCTCATTGCACTGGTTCCCTGAGGTGTTCTTTATTCCTTGTCTTTAAATGGCAAACTGTTAAAACTCGGCTGCTCGACTTCTAACTGGAGCTTAGAGTCTCAATCATGTTTCACACGTTTCAGCCACGTCCCAGTGTCTCCCTGTTTGTTTTAGGGTTGATTTGTGAGATATTGTTGATTTACCTTCAAGGCCTCTCCCTGTTCTGGCTCCTGAGTGTTGGACTTTCTCATCCCATATGAGCCTCAGTGTGGTGGAGATCCTCGAGGCAGAGAACCTCACTGTTCCAGAGTCCAGGCAAAACAATTAAAAGGGACACAGGCTTTAGGCCATGAAGCTCTGGAATGAGCTGCCAGAGGAAATTAGGCTCCCAGAGGCAGCCCTGTCTTTTAAGTTCCTTCCTAAAACGCTCTTCAACCAAAAAGTGCTCTGCACATTAAGTTTATTAAACATACAATAACATTTCGAACCATACAAACACACAGTGAGTAGTTCAGGATCCTTTAGTAAACCTTCTAATAAATAAATGAGCACCTCATGAATGAGTTGGCGGCTCTTTGCTGTGCAGCCTCTGCTCGTTCCCGGAGACCTGACGGACGAGGAGACGGTGAAGAAGACGGTGGAGCAGACCATCGCTCACTTCGGCCGCCTGGACGTCCTGGTGAACAGCGCCGGTATCCTGGCCATGGGCGGCATCGAGACGTCGGACCTGGCCCAGTACGACCGAGTCATGAACATCAACGTCAGGTGGGATTTCAGGGACCTGACAACCTGAGAGTACGGTGGCCTGTGAGCATAGCAAGTGAATTGCATTTATGTGGAACATTTCTTCAACGCTCATTCAAAGCACTTTACACCACAGGCCTCGTTCACACACACATTCATACAGTGTTACTATATGCTGCACTTTTCACACTCTGACAGTGTGTGAATGAAGTGTGGATCCTCTACACAGTATGTATGTGCATGAAGGTGTCTGGGCGCGACTGAAAGTGTGATAGTGGTTTGGTTTTATACCAAATGGGCTCAAGGTTCACATCATCCCCCGACTCTCTCACTTCAGTCCTGCCCTGGCTCGATCAGAAATAAAGACAAAAGGCCCATAAATGTATGAGTAAAAGGATAAAAGAAATGTACTACTGCCCATATAAAAGTTTATTTCCCAAATATATAAACATGTAAATACACAGGAACATTTGGCCAATTCACATAATCCAAATGTACTTGTATAGATGTGGAGCTGCAATAGTGCTGTTATCACACATAGAGATGTATATATATATTTATATATATATATAGTTGGACGACATGACCGTTTCCGTAAAGTAAAAATAAAATGTCTGGATTGCCATCTGGTGGCTGGCTGCAGTATAGGTCAAAACCCTGCCTCCTCCATGTTAGCACACAGGACATGGACCAAAGTGTCAAATCTAAATTTCTCTCAGTAAGTTAGGTTTTAATAACTTATTTAATGGGGATGAAATGTTATGATTGACAGTTGAGAGCGGCATTGCAGCGTTCTTATTTGTGATACTTTGGCTTCACATCTGGACAATGACAGGAAGTAGAGACGCGTTGTCCAGCGTTATAGAGTGTGTTATCAAACTGGTGAGTCCAATAACAGATGTTAGGATATAATTGTCCTTGATATTTAATATGAATTAATTTTCGCATTTTAAACCTCCCCTCTATGCTCTGTCTCATTTTCAGATCTGTCTACCATCTGACTCAACTGTGTGTCCCACACCTGATTAAGACCAAAGGCTCCATCGTCAACGTGTCCAGCGTCAATGGACAGAGATCAGTGAGTGTAGAGCAGCTGGACCAGAGGGTTCCAACATCACCCTCCACTTGCTCTTCATCTATCATCAAGCCTCTTTGAGACCTGTGACATGTGTGTGTCTCCCTGCAGTTCCCTGGTGTGTTGGCCTACTGCATGTCCAAGTCGGCCATCGACCAGTTCACACGCTGTATAGCACTCGGTGAGCCACCCAAGCTTTTTGTGTTCATCACTGAAAAAGTTCATGTTCAAAAGGTTCACAGGAAATCACTGGGTTGCTTTTTGTTTCAGAGCTGGCTTCAAAGCAAGTCCGAGTGAACTCTGTGTGGTACGTGGACCTCTTTAATATCCAATATTTTCTTTCTCCTTAGCTTTCAGTCATTGCTCACCCCTCTGAGTTCTTCTGCACAATTTAAGTTACCATCTACCAGTAGATGTTAGCAGGTGTTAGTGGCCACCAGCAGATGTTAGGGACATAGCTTCAGTGGTGCACCTTAGCGTCCGGTGCTTCGGCCTTGTGAGGCTAAAGGCTAAAGGTCTCTCGATGTTCTTATCTCCTCAGCCCAGGTGTGATTATCACAGATGTCCACAAGAGAGCAGGACTGGATGAGGAGCAGTACGCTCAGGTAATGCAACACTAGCGGGTTGTGATCTGTTTATTTTCCCTCTACGGGCTAGAAGCAAATAACCCTAACACAATAAATGCTAAAATGTCTTTTTTTTTGCTGTCAGTTCCTCGCCAAGTGTAAACTGACCCACGCCCTGGGTCGACCAGGAGAGGTGGAGGAAGTGGCCCAGAGCATCGCCTTCCTGGCGTCCGACGCTTCCAGCTTCATCACCGGAGTCAACCTACCTGTGGACGGCGGTCGCCACGCCATGTGCCCGAGATGAGGCTGTGCATTTTAACACAGAGCGGTCTGCTAATATAAAACTTTCAAACTCTCACAGTCTCTGCGTCTCTGTATCCAACGACACTGTGGTTGACAGAATTCCCTGCATTGCCACTAAAATTAAACCGAGGAGAAATGGAGAGGGAAACAAACAAAGAGGCGTAACGTCAAGGACTCCATTTTTTACTCTGTGTTTACAACGGCACAAGCTGTCAGGACGTTGACAGCTCCAGGTGTGAAGTGAACAGAAGGAGGGAGAAAATGTACTTTTCCAAGCAGGCAGTTTAAATGCATTTTGTTATCTCACTTTTGCTTTTTCGCTATGAAATGTTCCAACAGTGAGAAAGAGGGACCGAAAAACTTCAAGCTGCTTCTCAACAAAGGTTTCAGAACATTTATTAAATTACCTTTTTCATTAGACTTCATTCACACGGCATAAAATGTCTGTACAGACCTGTGAGCTCATGAATTGTGGTAGTTTATTGTTGTGTATTGTGAGAAATCCTCTGAGTGTGACATAGACGTTTGAGACGAGCGACAACTGCTGCACAAGTGAACCGACAGTTATTTAAGTTAAGTTAAGTTGCTGATTGTCCAGGACTGTGACATTGACAAAAGCAAAGACTGAGGAATCTTTAAAGCTCCAAATGACTGAGATGTGCTTCAAAACACGGCCTTGATATCTGGATTTGAATCAGAATTAAAATAGACTCCCCCTGTGGATAGTACAAGTTGCATAGTTGTACATTTACATTTTAACAATTAGAAAACAACTGTATTCAAAGTGTCAGACTTGTAACAAAAATAGCTGAAAATGTAAGAATACCATGAAAACATAATTTAATGACTTTGTAATGTGAGTGTGTGTGTGTTTTACAATCTTCCCTTTTTATTGTGAAGCACAGACTTTGCTTCGCTGGGAGCTGACGGGGGGGGGGGGGGGCTATCTTAGGCGTGTGGACCGTTGCAGCACCAGGTTTCACCTCCGCCTCGTCCCACTTGTTCGCTGTGGGACGCGAGGTGCGGTACGAGGTAGCGTCTTGACACACTGTGGAAACCACGGCCCCACCTTAACACGGAGAGCCCCACCCAGCAGCTGTTTGTGGGAAAAGCTCTCTCAGCAATGGACAGCTAGTGAAGGCTCAAAAAGATATACCTGGTGGCAGCATGTGCCTGTGTGTGTGTGTCTGTGTGTGTGTGTGTGTGTCTGTGTGTGTGTGTGTGTGTGTGCCACACCGTTTACCTGAATGAGTGAGTGGATGCTGTATACGCCCAGAGGCTGCGGAAAACCATAACTATTGCACGTTATATTACAATATACAGTACATATACATGTATAAATAATATCTTCATATTAAAAATAAGAATTATTGCATTTGCAGATGTAACCGTTCCTTATTTCTGTACAGATATTACTTCCAAAAAAGGGTCATTCAGATCTTTCAAGTCTCTGAAAAAGAAGCTTATTATTGTTTTCCAAAGGCTGATCAGTGCCTCGAGTCTCAACTCTGCATTTCCAACTGGCTGCCTCTCTCTCCGGTGCCGACACCTGTGGCTGCAGTCTGAGCATATTTGGTAGAGAGAAGACGGAGGTCTGAAGGAGGCGTACCCCCCCCAGGCAGTCCCTCCTTTAAGGAGTATTCCTGACCCCCTCCACGGGGCCCTATAAGAAGCATACAGGTCCGACCTCGAGGTGATAGCGTGCTCCAGGTTCTGCTGTGGGTAGATCCTGCACATCCACTATGGGGAGCAGGTTTGGGTCCTGGGTCTGGAAGATGAAGTGGGTCTGGTGCCAGCGTCCATCTTTGATCTGAAAGTGAAGGAGGCATCGTGTCACATGGTGCAATAATGTGAAGTACGGTATTCATAGGGTCGGTTCTCTCTAAAGCACTGAGTCGGCAGGTTTGTGATCGTGTGATGGTGCGTACCCAGCAGTCATCGATGGGGATGTGCGGCTCCAGGAGGTCCCCCGCTCTAATCCTCTCTCCGGTCCAGGCCTTGAAGCTCACGGCCCTGGATGAAGGCTGCAGGGAGGGTCCTGCTGCCCACACCGCTGTGTTGAGACAGTGGACGGTGATGTGCTGCACGGCCTCTGTGCTCAGGAGGTGGATGAAATTCATCTGGATACGACCCACTCCCATATCCAGCTGAGAGGCAAGGGGAAGTTACTGAATGTGAGGAAGTCAGAATCTGCACATCGTGTGTGGGGATGAAATTTGAGTGCAGGCCTGTCAGGTTTGTTGCAGAATCTATACCAAAATACACTATATGGACAAAGCTATTGGGACACACTCCTCATGACACCTACAGGAGCCTTGATTTCCCCTTGCGGGACTAATAAAGAAACTTCTTATTCTTATTATTAATATGGATTTGCTCCCCTGCTTCCACTCTTCTGGTTCGGCTTTCCACAAGATTCTGAAGTGAGTCTGTGGAAAGTTTGGGCCCATTCATCCAGACGAGTGTTTGTGAGGTCAGATGCTGAAGGTGGACGAGAGGACCCGGCTCGCACTCTCCGTTCTAGTTCATCCCACAGGTGTGTGATGGGGTTGAGGTCAGGGCTCCTTGTCAAGTTCTCCCACACCAGACTCACCCAACCATGACTTTGTGCACTGGGGCAGATTCATGCTGGAACAGAACACCTTCCCCCCAAACTGCTCCCACAAAGTTGGAAGCATAGAATTTCCCAAGATATCTTGGTAAGATGAAGCAGTAAGATATTTTCCTTCTCTGGAATTTTAGGGGCTGAGTCCAACCGATGGGACTGAAACACCTGAAGGCAATGATTAAGAGGTGTGTCCCAATTCTTTGACTCATTTAGTGTATGATTCCATTTAGGGATTCAATCAAGGGTCTCATCGGGAGCTCCAGTGTGTCATTGTTTTAAGGTATGTTCAAAAATAGTTGATACATTTAAAGTAGGCCTGTTTTTAATATGATGATCACAAGCTTTCATAATATAAACATTACTAAATGGATTTTGTTCTTGTCAAGTGTAAGTCAACTTGAGCACATTCACATTTTGGAATTGAGGACGGGTTCCAATCCTGTTATAAACTGCATCTGGATCACAGATTGTGTCTTTGAGTGTCATTTTCTGTCCACATTATTTTATTTGCTGTTAATACAGGAATTGGATCAGGGTATTTTTTTTTTAATAAAACTCCAAATCAAAGGAATGAAAGGATGGAAGACAGCCTCAGATTCTACAGGTTCACTTGCCAACTGTGTGTGTGTCGTTTGGATGATGACTCGGCCAAGTCGAAAGATTCAATCTGACTCCTTAAGATCCACTGAAGGATTTATCCGTCCGAATAGAGCCGGTGTTTATCGTACGGAGCCAGAAAATGAGCAGCTGTGCTATTTATTTATCACATCGATGGCGTTACATAGACAGTCCCACAGCCAATCTCAAACTCTGGGCTTCTCTACTTCTGGAGATATTCAAAGACAACATGAGGAAAGCGTTATCCTCGAGGACATGAGCACTCGTGGATTTAATATTCATCTTCTGTCTGCACAGAATTCTCCCGAAGTGATCCCGTCTCTGTCTAAGTGATACGTGTTTAAATTTGATGTGGCTGTTTTATCTGCGAGAGGCAAACCTTGGACACTGTGATGGGCTTCAGGCAGGTTTGTCCTCCAGCGGTGAAGTTGCACGTCACCTCAACGGTGTCGGCAGTGCAGCCGAGGTTTGGGTCGACCCAGTACGTGCCTGTCAATGACAAGCAGCGGCAGGGGGGGGGGGGGGGGGGAGGAGGAAGAGGAGGAAATGGTCCCTTATCAATCAAAACACATTGAATATCTGTATGGGAATGATGGAGCGATTTGAAACGTCTCCTCACCGTCGTACATCCTGTGTTCACAGTTGTAGAGGTCCCGGCAGATTCGGGCAGGATTGTCGTGGGTTCCCAGCGGGTTCTTCAAACTCTGGATCAGAGTGCTCAGATGCTGCAGGGTCTTGAAGATCTCTGTGCCCTGGTCCAACACGGGCTGGTCCATGTTCTGAAAGGGCTGCACCATAAACATGTTTCTTATCACTTTTCTCTTTTACCATATTAGTTTGTTCCTCCTAAGGCTGGAGATATATTTACAGTTTAGTCACGGTGGTTAGAAAGCTAGTATATCTCTGTTCTTTTGCAATGATTCCATGGCCCATAATGTGTTATAATATTCTGGAACAGAACAGTCAAACATGAATCTTTGCAATGAGCTTTATTTCCCTTTTAAAACTGACCTCTTGCCTCAGAGCAGTGTGGGAATCGATGATGACTTGAAAGGCGGCACCAAGAGCCTCATTTCTCTACCGAGGAAGAAGACAGCGAGACAACAAGTTAACCACAGCTGCACAGATCATTTCTACGTGTCTCAGTTCCCCCGTCAGAAAAACCCTGAAGTGGCAATGAAGAGAAACATACTCACAAGTGAAAGGGTAGAACTGGGAAGACCCTAGAGAACAAAGGGAGAAAACAGTTCTATATTCTGTACTTGATCTTACAAGCAGCTAATATCGTTTCAAGTTGGATTCAGGATGCACAAAGTGAAAGGGTCATTTTCTATTTCATGTTCTGCCTCTAGATTTGTCTTTTTTTTCTGGAAAAATCAATAAAAACGAAAAAATGTACATGGAGAGCACATAGCGCCACTAAGGCTAACACCCTTCTGGATTTGCCCTTTTCTCCGGATCTGGTCCAAAACTGAATGGCTTCTTCCTTGCGTCATGCCCCATCCCAATTCCAAATTTAAGTAAAATCTCTTCAACAGTTTCTGAGTAATCCTGCTGCCCAACCAATTAAAAAGCAACAATGAAAACCACGGGTAATGAAGAACTCACCGGTGGTCCTGGTGGTCCACGAGGACCCGAAGACCCCTGAAAATTCACAAGATAAGAAACTGATCAAGTGATTCATTCTGTTGCTCTCAGCCTGACTTGACCACAGGCCTGAGCGAGGAACTGTGACTAAGCTGCAAGAGGAACTACTCACCCTTGGTCCCTGCAGCCCCTGAAGGAAACCAAAGAAAAATGAAATCAATATTCAGAAGCGAAACAATTCCACAATAAAAGAAAGAGTCTGAAAGCAGATGTGATATTATTCTATCATGCACAGCGCAATGTCATCTCCCTGCTACAGATTCAATACCATGTGTTCCATTGCTATTGAATTGCACTTTTGCATCTTTGCAAGCCTACACTCAGAAATCGTATTTCCGCACAGCAAACCCATACGTGTGTGTGTGTTGGCATTTCAGCTTTAGAGCTTGTGAATTATGCCCCGTGTACGAGCACTCAACCAACCTCTTTAAAAAACGCTGGAGATGAGCATGCACCCAACATTTATCACCCTGACAGGAATCCACAGCATCTAAGTGTCACTGCGAGTGTAACAACAAACAGTGGAGTACAACAGGAAATGAAAAGTGCTGAAGGCAAAGCGGGCCGAGCGGTGCGCCGTCTCCATACTAAGTATCCTATCCTGTGCTCACAGTGCAGACAGAAAGGGATTCATCAAAAAACAGCAGCACGCACCGTCTCCCCCCGACTTCCTTTGTCACCCTGGGGTCCCTGAAGGAGAGAAAGGAGACACAGGATCACTCCATCACTGCCGAAAAAGCAGAGGGAACTCGCATAAAGCTCGGCAGAGAGGATGAAATACGAGGTACATACAGGATGACCGCCGGGGCCAATGATGCCAACGGGACCCAGAGCTCCCTCCATACCCTGGAAAGCAGTGGCATGTTAGTGACTGAGGACACATGTGATGGAGCATCTGATGGAGCTGCGCTTATATTTCATGGCGGCTGTGGAGTTTGTGAGAGTTCAGCTGAAACGCAGCAGAGATAGATGTCACCTGAGGGCCGTTCATCTTCCTCTTACCTTTAAACCACGTGGTCCTCTGGGGCCCTGTATCCCTGCTGAGCCCATGTCTCCCGGAGGTCCCTGGAAACACAAGGGTTTGTTTCATTAATGGATATGTAATGGTAAATAAAAGGTTAAACCAGTGATGTCATCTATTGGTTTGAGAGTTGCCATTTCACTGAGGCCATCTTGGTTTTTTGAAACCAGAAGAAACCATATGGGGTGAGCCTGACTGAGAGCAAAAGGTCACGCCCACCTACACCTGAACCCTACACCCATTCGACGGGTACTAGCTGTCAATCACACGGTATCCATGCCTCAGCATTGACTTTACTTCCATTAAGTATTCAGTGAAATTTCAAACCAGTATTAACTAACCAGTGATATTTGTTTGGCCTAGATTTCTCTTCAAATAGCAGCTGCCATTGTTAAACGCCGAAGCTGCTGAACTGCTGCTGCAGTTCCAAAAATGGTCACTAGCTGGTGAATTAAGAAAAATGATTTCTCAATCCCTTACCAACATATTAATAACCCACGACATGTGACATATACTATCATAGTATGCTGTTTGTATGCAATGTTTTGACAGGTGTCAATCAAACTAACAGCCAAAGAAAAATGTGTTTTTCCAAAAGAAAAAAAACGTTTTTTTTTATCTCTGAGGAGTTTGTGGACTTATCCCACTTTAAATAAGTCTATTGAGGCAACAAGTTCATATTGCTATCTTTAATAAAGACAAAATTTCACGATTATTTACTTGTCTAGTGTGTGAAACATCCAAAATACCAAAAACCTCACATATTGGAAACTGGAAACCTGTAAATGTTTAGGATTTTGGCTCAAAATTACAAATCCAAGTGCTTCCTGATTTTCTGTTGATTTACTTACAGTTGCAGTATAATATAAAACCTCCTTATTTCTCATTCACTTGGCTAATTAATGTTACACAGAGCTCATGGACCTCGATGTATATCCAAGGCTTAGAAAAGAGGCGGGTTTGGGGTCGTGTTTGCTTTTCTAACCACAGTCTCTGTCTATTACCCTCCGATGGGGCTTACCACTCAGGTTCCCCTGCTCCCCGGAGCGATACATCCAAACACAGGCTTTCAAGCGCTCGTTTCACAAATTCGTGCAACGGCGTCACACAGATGTTTTCATATAGTTTATGGCTCCGTACGTTTGACTTTGTGCAACCGGGCAAACAAAACAGTTACCTCCACGGTAGAAACAAATGTGTTGTCTTTGTGATGTAACATTTGCATAGAAACACTTCACCAAGGGCTTAATGGAACATGTGCTCCAAGTTTAATCTCAGCAACTGCAGCTGTAGAACTGAAGCGTTTGCCATCATAGTACCACAAGCAACAACGGCCTCTGTTCGATAGATGAGGTAGTTCTGAAGGAGAGGAGAGTTTTGTTTTTGCTTCATCTCTATTTGTTATTTAGAATGAGGTCAATGCTTTCAGGGTTTAACAAAGTACTTTTAAGGCCTTTGAAGAACATCATGAAGATAAGTGAAGACCTCTTTCTTGTCCTTGTTGGTTTGAAGACCCATGTTGATTTCATTTTTTAGTTAATGAAATTCAATAAAAGTGACATTAACGTCATGATACATTTTCAGAACTGTCAAAGTCTTTAAGTAATTTAAAGATCCAACATTCAGATGAATGAATGGATTTGAAACCTGATACGATGAGCAGCAGAAACCCTGAAATCCCTCCAAGACCTTTATTTCTGCCTTTACCTTAAACCCATTGCTCCTGAATCGAGACCTATATACTAAGCACTGAACACTAAAGCTCATCTGCTTCCCACTGCTGTTCAACTCCCACTGTGGGAAAATATCCAACGTCACTCTCAGGGTTTTGAATAGAGAGTGGGACTCGAGTGAAGCCCGCCTTTGTTTCTTCAGCTGGTAATAATCTACAGAGCCGCAGCGCTGTGAGCGAAGCAGAATTATGGTGCAGCAGATGTTATCCTGCGGCATGTTACATTAATACCGGAATACCAAACAGCTTTCATACCGTTTTGAGTTAATGTCATGTACCTCCAGACAATTTAAAGCATTTAAACTTCACACAACAGTACTTAAACTAAAGTTAAACCCGGACATTAAAAGATATCTGACCCTGGGGTTAAGAGCTTGCAGCTCGTGGCTCTAAAGCTCTGACTGACGTGAGGTTATCACTTTGTGGGGGGAACCTGATGGGATCGTACCTTTGGCCCAAACAGACCGAACACGCCTGGAAATCCTTGTTCACCGTTATCCCCCTGATGCACAGAGAAGGGAAAGTATGTCAACCTCCATCACTGCACATGGACTGGACATGGGAAGGAGCTGCAGTAAATTCATTTCACAAGTCAGTGCTCACTGGTTGCCCTCGAGGTCCCAGGTCTGCTTGTTTTCCTGGAAGTCCCATCCCACCAATCAAGCCTCTTTTCCCAGACGGACCAGTTTGACCTGGGAGACCCCTCTCACCCTGGAGAACACACAAACACACTGAAAGCACATTCCTCACATCTCGTCACACAACCTCCTTCAGATCACAGCTTTGGATTCTGGATTTATTCGACAATGTGCTTGAGAATGAGATTTTTCTGACTGTGGCTTCTTTGCTCACAACATTATGACACATCAAGCTTTTAGATAGTTCACTGTAGTGCCTTGGATTTGTTTTGCATATTGTATTTAGGCGGCCATGTTCTACTGCTGATGATGAGGATGATGCTGCATTTCAGACTTTTTCTGCACAGGGCTTTATTCTTGCTATATTTTTTTCTAGCATTGTTTATAGTCCTGTGTTGTGAATACTTGTATTGAGTTTTGTGACCAGTTTGAGCTAAACCACAATAAAAAGCTCACAATCGTTCACTGGTTTCCATCAACGGACACTGCATTTGGTTCAGACCAGTTAGGAAGCACAAAGCCAGGAGTGGAACCTAGATATAGTCCCGGGCCTAGAACCCTACATTACTCATGTGCCCCTAATGATGTAGAAAACATAAAATGTCCAGATTCAGTTTATTTATGCACATAAATCACCAACACATGATGCAAAATTATGCCCTCACCCACAGGCTTTAAGGTGAAAACTGACTTTTACCACAGCTCCAATAAATAAAGCCCCTGTGTTTGTTAGAGTCGTGAATATGAACATTTTATATGACATTTTTGAGGCCATTTAAATCAAGATTGTGCCGACTCATTGCTCCTTTGCAGCACTAACTCCCCAGGTTATTGCAGAGAGCATTCAGTCCTTTGAGACACTGTGTAAGTCTTTGAGCAGACGTTGGCATTAGAGATCAGAAAATGCTCCAAATATAAGAGCAGCATTATGTTGCCAGGGGAGGTAGCCTTGGCACTGTGATGCTGCTTTGGCAGACTAAAGCTGTGTTGACAATTTCCTCTCGATACTGTCAATAAATCTGCTTTGTTATCTTTGTGAATAAGGTAAAAACTTAAGAAGTTGCAGCTTCTCCTGCATCACTCTCACCTTTGGTCCGAAGGAGCCTTGACTTCCAGGAAGCCCTGTCACACCACTTCCCCCCTGCAGCCCAGGTTTTCCAGGTAAGCCCACTTCTCCATCTTCTCCTTGCTCCCCCTTCCGACAAAAAAAAAAGCAAAAATCAGAGCTGAAATTCATTTAATTTAGCAAAACATTAAGTGCTCTGATCTGTCCTCACCTTGACTCCTTTATCTCCATCTCTACCAGGCAGCCCGTCTATTCCAGGCAGCCCCTCGAGTCCCTCCCTGCCCACCACTCCCCGCGGGCCAGGAGGACCCACTGGACCCTTATGACAGACAATCAAAAGTGTTTATATATATATGTATTCATAGTTACACATAGTTTGACTGTGAGTTCAAGTCACAACAGATTTAGTTTATTTAGTCCAATGTCACAAATCCTCCTCAAGACAGTTACGTCTGAGTACAACGCCTCCAACTCACTGGTGGTCCTCTGGTGCCAGCTGCGCCTGGTGTCCCAGATTTTCCTTTCTTACCCTGGAGTGTAAAGAGTTCATGTTGCACAGTTCATGACTTGGTTGCATGACAGACAGTAAAGTCCAATAACACTGCAGTGAGTTTTCTCATCCATAAACAAAAATCATGCCACTTTTATTTACGTCCTTACTTGATCACCTTTGGATCCTTTCATCCCTGGTCTTCCCTTTGGCCCAGGATGTCCCTGAAACCATCATTAGTGTTTGATTTGGATCATGTTGGACAGTCTGACTGAGTTTTACAATTCTTGAAAAATAAATTGGATACTTACAGGAAGCCCGGTGGCACCAGCTTCACCTCTCTTTCCATCAAAACCTATTTGACCCTAGAAAAAGAAAATGTCTGCAGTTCAGTGTATAGAACATTACTTAAATATCATTGACTGCAGACAAATGTAATTGGAACAATAGTTGTTTTATAATTTCACTCACAATGTGTCCCAGGTCACCTGGCTCTCCTCTCTCTCCTCGATCTCCAGGAGGACCCTGGATTCATATAGAAACAAATCAATGAAACTTTCCAGAACACCGCTAACAGGCAACACAACACAAACACGTCCATGTGAGAAACTCACTCTGTCACCTTGGGGACCTGCAGGACCTTCTACCTTACTGTCATCCCCCTGTTCGCCCTGAACAAGCAACACAGGGACACACAAACAACCACAATCAATGGCATTTCCCCCCAAAACCAAATGGTCTGTGCAAAATCAATGCACGTTTTGTTTCAAGCAGTATAACAATCGTCCACTCTCTTTTTGCATGACCAGCAAATCATTGCATGTGCTATTACCCACAACTATCCCATTTCCCATAAGGGTGCCAGTGTCTGTTCCAGTGTCTTGATGGAATTCATTAACCAAAATCCACAAATGTGTGTATGATTTTATTAGTAATGTGTTGTGCATGTGTCAGATTAAACCCAGGAGAGAGGAGGCCGGGAGGCATCTGAGAGCAGGACGCTGGTTATCAACGTCCAGGAGACGAGCAAAACTGACACTTGCACGGGAAACGATGTGAAAATGGTGCATTTAACAGAACTGTGATAGGGATCTGATCTCATCTGCAGCGTGGCTCAGCGTCAGATTTACCTGGCTCTCAATTGAAAATCATACATTTTGTAATTACCCGTATAATAGTGTGATATTGATTCAATTATAAAGCAGGCACGGCCATCGTTTTGAGGATATTGGCAAAGAGAATACAACAAACAGCCGCGTCCAGATGGCTTCTGCCCAGGGAATAAAAAAAAATGCAAATTAGCGTCTCGCTAAACTCTGGTGCAGTGTGTTCTATCGTGTGCTGCTCCTGTCAAATAAACACAAATTATGGTTCTAATATCCCCAAAATAATGAGCAGGGGAGTCCAGGTGCTCGGCTAATTATGTACGTTTGACAGCGCTTAGTTAATTGGATGTGTCCTAGTTCTTATCATCGATCAAATTAGGGAGGAGTTGAGGAATCCTGCAAGGACAACAGGACGGACAGAGGAAGCACTAATTAGGGACACGGCTGAAGTTTCCATGCATCAAACAAACTGACCATGTAGTTAAAGGCAATGGGCTGCATGTTAAATAATGCAGCCATTACAGGCCCCTGGAGCTCCTCTAGTGCAGACAGCGTTTAGGAACAGCAAATACTTGGGGAATGTACCTTTTCACCTTTCGGCCCAGGAGGTCCCAGGGGGCCCTGCGGTCCCATGTGACCCTGTGACAAGAAACAGAGTTAGTGACTGAATCTTATTTTAGAACAGCAACCTTCACATCACGTCAATTAACAATTTGATTTGACTTCAGTATTAAATGTGCAAATATTAGGTCCTAAGACAGGAAGTCAGACTAACAACATATAAACCAGTTTTTGAACAGACAGCAAACATGAACACCAACTAGCAGGACAGTAACATCAGACTAGTTTTTCCAGTTCACCCACAAAATGCAGTTTATTCTTTATCAGAGAATGCACCAAACATTATCTACTTTATAATGAATAATAGAAAGTTACATTAAATAGAAATAAAAAAAGGAGGATTCATAGATCAAGTTCAATGTTCACAGTTTTCAACATTTTGGATTTGACAGCAGCAGAGTTTTGGAAGTTCCCTCATAACATCCTTCAATGAGACGTATCACTCCACCAATGAGATGAGCTGCTCACCTCGTAACCTGATATGCCCGGGTTTCCTTGTTGGCCCATTCTCCCTGGTGCACCCTTGGGAAATTATACACATTTATTTAGTCCACATCCGCCAAACAACCAATTAAGTGCTTCAATCCGCCTGTTGAGAACTCACCACTGGTCCGATGGTGCCTCTTGGTCCCTTCTGTCCAGGTAACCCCATTCCTCCGTGCTCACCGATTGGCCCGGTCTCTCCCAGGTGACCTTGTTGACCCTTGCTCCCCTGGAGAGAGGCCGTCAATGAGCAGGTATGCAGTGAATCTACAGAGCTTCCCTGTACAGCTGTGTGTGTGTATGTGTGTGAAATGTTTGACAATTTCAAACATTCAATACTGAGAGTCTGCCTGACGAGCACCTGCATCGTCGTACTTAAGGAGGTTGCTGACCTCAGTGTTTACTGATAGAGAACTATTCAACTCCTCCTACAGGAGAACAAACTCACAGGCCTCCGAGAATGAAACGTGCATTTTAGCCTCGAGCAAGTGAGCTGACAAACCTTTTGTCCTGGTTTTCCTCTTTCACCAAGTGTGCCGGGTTTCCCCTCCTGTCCCTTGGAAAGAAAATTAAACGGGGGCTGTAAGTGGACAGAAAGAGCCGCCTATTCACGGGAATTGAATAAAATTCAGAGTTAACTGATGAGACACTCACCCTCACACCCACCAGTCCAGGGGGCCCGGGAGGTCCTTCCTTTCCTTTCAGGCCAATTTCACCCCGCTCACCTGTAGCCCCCTCCGGTCCAGCTTCCCCCTTTTCACCCTGAGAACAGCAGAACAAGTCTATGAGCAAAAGGTGAGTGTGCAACTGCGTAGGAGCTTGATTTTGAAAAGCGTTGCACGTTGTATACAACATCTTAAATTGAATCCAGTGTACAAAGGCCACCGGTGACACGAACCCTGGACAGGACTGATGTGAGCTCTACGTTAAAGTCTTCTGAGTTAGCTGCAGTTTCTACAGTGACAACTCAGGCAGGTACACAACAGTCTGTAACTTTAAACCACATCACAGTGATTTGATATGTTTTTTAGATGCTCCCATCATGAATCACTTCACCATTCATGTTGCCAAGACTTATATGTATATAAGAAATATACAAAAAGATACATATATCCCATTCTGGCACAAAGAGTTATTTTGTGTAAGAAATGGATGAGGACAGATAAAGTTAAATATGTATATAGAATAATGTTTCTCTTTGTTTCCTAAAGCTCTGTAGTGCTTTTTTTAAAACTGGTTCTCCTTGATAAACACTTAATATTATAACAACGTCAAACTACGTGTTCTAGACTGTAAAGCAACAGTTTATTTAAAAACTTTCATTATCAAAAATTGTAAAAGTAACAAAATCTTTCTTGTTAATATGCTGATGCCAAAAAGTCACGTGAAGTGGGACGTCATGACTTTGTCTATCGATTTCTTTGTTGAAATTCAAACTTTAACAAATGAACACAACTATGATTATCCATTCTCCTAATACTTCACAGTTAAAGCTGTTAAATCTATCCATCCGGGACCGGCTGTGGTTTCCAAGCAGGAGCTTCACTCAGGCCAAGAACCTCTCTGAGAAGTTTACTCTCCTGACTAAGAGAAAACAGTGCGTCCAGAACAGAGACACTCAGGTTGACTCTGTTCTGATCCCCCGTGTCCTCTCCTGTGTCCTCCCCCGTGTCCTCTCCTGTGTCCTCCCCGCTCACATTGGACCACTGTCTCCGAGCCCAGTGCTGCTTGTGGCTCCGGCTGTTTGTGGCCGTCCTTCCAGCAGTTTGGCTCCGACCAGTAGATCTGCTTTTTGTGCTTTCTTTTGTTTCTTTTTTTGTGTGTATGTGTGTTCTGTCACAATCCTTGCCAGACAGTAGAGCTCTTAAAATAGCCGCTCTATCTGTTTTCAACTAAGCAGCAACACAATGCAGCTCCAACTGTGCAAAGGGGCAAACAACACGCAACTAGCTCTAATGAGAAGGAGCCTCTGCAGTAAACAGACCAGGTCATGGGGTTCACAGACTAACAGCTTCAGGACAGGGAGGAAAAACATGAATGTTGAAATCAGTGACATCGTGATTACTATTTGCTGTGGCCCATGATGCATGTCTCTAATTCTCATTCACAGTTTCTTTCATCGTCGCACTTGCCTTGGCTCCATCTGGTCCACTTGGTCCAGCCTCCCCATCGATGCCTGGCTCTCCCTGATAGACAAATTATAAAAACATTACGGATGCAACCAGGGACGTTGGACCATCAGTCACAGTTGTGGGGCGCTGACAGAGAGTTTATATTACTATGACCTCATATTAAATGCAGAGCAGTGGGGCCACACACGTGATTACAGCTGTAATTTGAACATCCAACTCTACGTCAACGAGCATAAGTCCTGTTACTGTTTTTTCCTTTGCAGTTCCACCCCTTGCAAGTAGGGGGTGCTCCACTCCCCTCAGCACCCCTTCTCCCATTGCCCCTGGTTGAGTCATGTTTGAAGTTCAAATTTATAAAAACCGATTGTTATACTCTGTGTTGCAGGTCACTCGTCTACTTCTGAATATTATAGAATATTCAAATTCACTAACAGAAAACCATTGGATACTCACTCTCTGGCCAATCAGACCCTGCTCTCCCATGATACCATGCAGACCGATGAAGCCCTGCCAGGAGAAGGAACACAACGTTACTGATGTGTATCCCGATAAGCCGTCTTTGGTTTTGTTTCCACTGGAGCTATTTTGACCAGTTTCTCCTCAGTAATAGAGACGAGTATTGAATTATGTCTAAACCCCCGAGTCTGGAGGTTGCAAAACTTCATTTGAATAAAGAAAAAGGAGAACAAATAAAACCCACAATAATCGAATTTGATCGTCCACCTCAGTGCACAATAAGCTTTCTCAGTTTTATTTGCCAAAACTTCAAATTGAAAACTGGAGATGTGATTTCTGGTTGGGCTTTGATAATCTCTATAAACAGATTTTTAACGAATCTGGCGGCGAGGGCCGGATTCGTCTGGTTTCTGTTTCTACTGTGACCAAAAAAGTTTGAGCTTTGGTCTCTTCCTGGTGAACAGTGTGTGTGTGTGTGTGTGTGTGGAGAACTAAAAAGGATGAACAAATCAACTTGAATGATTCAGCTCTTGGCTTTTTCATTTATCTTCATTCGTATGCAGATGGCTTGTTAATGGAGATTAGCCAAAATGTGAGTGGGCTTTAAACCGTGATAACAAGTATCAGTGTTTGTGTTTTGTGTTGAGACACATAAACTAGTGTGATTAAAGAAACTAAACAATTTACGAGGAACACCAGAAGCCCCCAAATATGGGCCGTTGTCCCCAGAGGTTAAGATTTCATCAGAGTTGGATGTAGGATTATATTTTTATCTACAAAATATAATTCAAAATGTCTGATCTTGCTCCCAGGACTGAAACACAAACATGGTTCCAGGAAGTGAGAGCCCACCACCAACACCACCATTACTATTTACTAAACCAAAGGTTGCTGTAATGTTATCATCCACCAGATCAATCAACAAACATTTCAATATCATATTATCGTCTTCACCTTCTCCCCAGTTTCACCAGGCGGTCCTCTCTCTCCATCCTTCCCTGGTGGACCCTGTCAGAAAACAGCCTTTACTTCTCAGCGCTAATGTAAAAGTCAGCGGGAGCTCTGCCACCGGCCGTTTGATCCAACTCACCGTCGGCCCCATCTCCCCCAGGGGCCCGATCGTTCCCTGTGGCCCTGCTGGCCCCTGCGGCGACAGAAGTGCAGGCATCAATACAAGGGTTAAGTGAACTTTGCAATCTTGGACAACACCTCTGAAAGTGACGGCAAACTGGAACAAATATGGAAAGAAATAAGAACCGGCCAGAAAAGTGTGGATTTGTGGAGATAAGTTAATCTGCAGGGCTAAGAGCTTTGAAAACACGGAGCCAAAGCTTGTGTAAGGGATGGAAATGGGCCGACTGTTATCGAGGCACATTCAGGCTACAATATAGCTGCCGCTCCAGGAAGAGGAGGTGTAAATCAAATTGTCTCAGAGTAGACTCACTTCTCAGCTTGTGTCTGTGAAACTCTGGCATAATAAAAGGGGAAAAAAGAAGAGGATGAGGATGAGGACGAGCAGGTCTGTGGGTTTTGAGGATTCACTGAATAAAAGATGTCAAAGTGGAGATTCAGAGTTTATGTGTGAGGGGGACAGTCACAGGTCTTTATAGATGAGACTCTATTTCCGGCCTACATCCACTTGACAGAGAGAAAAAACTAAGAAAAATTATATTTATTTTCAAATATGGAACCAAAAACATCAACTCACAGGCTCTCCTGCAAATCCTTTGGCTCCTGGAGGACCCGAGTACCCTTGAATACCCTAAAAAATAATACAGTTTTTTAAACACACACACAGCTGGTATTCATACACATGTTGAGCACCCACGTCACCTACTAACAGAAACAACACAACCCTCTCCCCTATATCCACCTCAATGTCTTCACCCCAAATAATCCAGACCTAAGTCAGAGCTGTTTCAGCTCGGATCACTTACTGGAAATCCCTGAGGCCCAGATTCTGCTGCCTCGCCGAGCTTCCCCTGCAGCGACAACACAAGAACAAAGTCAGACTGGTTTTAATGGTGCTGTCCCAGTCTGATATCATCGGCATATTTTTGAAATGGCCTGCATTAATATAGCATTTCTTCTATTATTAAGGTACCGATGTCTCATTCACCCATTCACAGCCACCAGGTGAGACTCAGGGTTCAGTGTCTTGCCAAAGGGCACTTCGACACGTGCACTGGAGGAGGAGCCATCCATCCAACCACTGGGGTTCATGCAGGCAAGCCTCACATGATGGAATTATTCTAGCTTCGGTGCATCTGAATAAATGGGTGGATCTATGATTTATTTATCTATTTTTGATTTCCTTGAACGTGTGGAGATAGGGTGATGGCCTTGGTGGAGGTGTGAGCTCTCCCTCGAGGGCCCTTCTCATTTCCAATAATTGGCTGTTTTGCACAACTGAATGACGCTTGAGGTTCACAGACCAGCTGAGGATGCACAAACATCAATAAGATAAAGAATTAAACTATTTTAGTATTATTATTTCTTTATTAGCCGTTTTACTAGATGTTTGTCCTACTCGGCGATGCACTGTGGGAAATAACAAGCGTGCAGCTAATTTACTGCAAGAATGTTTCTCCACCACGCTCTAATGAGGAATTTCTCTCATTAGGAAAAAAGTTTCGACAACATTTATCCGAGATTCTTATTTCTGCAGCCCAGAGAGAGAGAATGACCAAATGTGCTCAAGCCAGAATCCCCACTAAAGCTGCTAATAAGGTCATAAAAGTTTTGAATGGAAAGTAAAGACACCCAATTTTTCTTACCATCTCTCCAGGGAGGCCCAATTTTCCTGGTGGACCGTCGGGGCCCTGCAACGAAAAAAACATCCAAATCAGTAAAAAATTAGATTTAACGTTGCGCTGTAAAGAATTGCAAGTCAACGAGTGTCCTCTGAAGATTCTTTAGATGTTAAAAATAGTTACTAATTACAGACTGCTGAACAAAGCTGCTTTGAAAAGTTCCCATGATTCTTTTTTCCCTCCGTGAAGAAAAAACTTGAGTCATTTTGTTTATCATCACTCTGGATGGGAGAGATTTGATGAGTGCAATTAGGAGGCTTAGGGCCCGACGTGGCTCGAAGGCAGTTTGACAGGAAAAGTAACATTATCAACAATTAGACACAAAATTGGGCTTTTTTATTAACTTTGACTTTTTTCACCATGTGCTCACCTTTATTCCTGCGGAGCCTTCCTCCCCCACCGGGCCATCGGGACCCCTTGGACCCTGCAAAGAGACGTACAGTAAGTTGGCACTGATGAATAGCTTTGGAGAACCTGGCCTCTAACAGACCCCAGGCACATGTTGTTTAATCCATCTAGTCAGTGAATTTAGCCGAGTCACTCTCCCTTCCTGTCATCTCCGCTCAGTGGAGCCTGGGAGGCAGTCTCCCTGTTTGCAAGTGAACTTTGCGTTTACCCGCACTGCAGTGACACGATCGAAGATTGTCTAGCGATTTTTGCAAATACTTGGCATTTGTGATTAAGCTCCAACACTGTGCCCAATCCCCACTGTGTGGACTTTGTCCCCCACCCCCCCAGTCCTTCCAGCATCACACAGAGTGGCGCCGCCTGCACACTGGGGTTATTGAAAAGAAGCCCCAGGAAAAGGTCACAATAATCCTGTAGCTGATTCATCCTTCAGCTTTTTAAAAAGTGGACCAAGCTATATTCTGTCAGAAAACATTAAAGGACTCACAGCTGCTTAAGTGAACTGAGCAGAACCAGAGCAGAACACAGCTCCTTCATATGGAGGCCCTTACTGATAACAGTTACTGAGGAAAAGCTGTTGTATCTCTGTAACTGGCTTCCTCTCATTATCTGTGTTCTTAAAGGTTCTCAAATTAAATAGAAATAGATAAAGACATTTATTTCATCAGAAGTCCTGTGAATTTCATGATCAGCTATTTACAGGAGACTGTACATCACAATAAAAAACCCTTAACAACAAACAAAGCAAAATAATGTAAGGTATAAGAATAACACATATTCCTTTTACTCCTTCCCATGGATCACATTTTAGCGTGTCCTAAGGAATAAAGCTGTAATCCACTTTTTCCGGAGGTAATGTCACTTTTCTTTTAATTTAAACAAATGTGCCCAGGAAAAGGTTATCACTGGTTTTTATCCTATTCCAACTGTGAATTACTTTGTAATAAGGAGAATGGTGTTTAATCATCCTGGTCTGAAAATCTAATTTCCAAAGCCTTGATGTAATTTTCAGCCATTACACTTATTAAATATTGCATTTGAGACTGCTTGTAATATTAGGGGGGGGAGCCGTGTTAAACAAATCCAGAGAATGAAAAGCCTTAATTACACCGCTTATTCATGTTACATCAATTATTCATTCAGTTCGATGATCCTGCTGCGCTGGAATCAGTGGAATTATCCCGAGCTCACTGCAGACACAGCGACACACACACGTTTCCACGTCCCGACACTCCAGGCTGTTTCTGGAGCAGCATGTCGGGACAAGCTCATTAGCATATTATAATTCCTCTGCTTTACTAAAACATGATTCCACGTGTTGTGTCTGTGTAGAAGTCGTTTTCGATGGTTTGTTTCGATTGCTGTCGGATTCACATGTACACAGAAACAGTTATTCCAGTTATTCAGAATAAAACCATGTCGCAGTTTATTCCACTGGGATCTTCTGCTATGAAATCGCCCGTGGCTTCGTGACGCTGGAGTTAAATGCTGAAGCTGTGATGGAGACATTTGGGTGGAGAGTGAACTGTTGTGTTGTATCATTCGTTAACACAGATTTCAGTTACTTGCCCTGATGCCTTTGGGCCCTCGGATGCCGATGGATCCCTGTGAACCAGGAAGCCCCTGAATGTGAGGGAAGAAATATTATTTGAGTTTTACTAAGTCAAATTATGGAAACTAAGATATAAGGGACGCTGTCTACCTCATAGATACACTAAAATAACCAATTTTCTATTGTAATATCATCTGTCAAAGCTGCTTTTTAATGTGTTTATAGATGATATGTTGAGTTAATAATACATTTTATGATTTAAAACTAGTTCTGAATCTGTTATTTCTCTCCTCATCAGAAATAAAATGTATTTTAGTCATTATATTATTATTATCTCAAAAGAGAGACACAATATGATTTAAAAACAGCCTCTCGACTTTCAACAGTCATCTCCCATAAAGCTGTGAGGACAGTAAACTGGTGAACTTACTGGGATCCCTTGTTCTCCACATGCTCCAGTCTCTCCAGGTATTCCAGTGTGACCCTGATGGACACAACATTACTTAAACGATGAATCTATATTATTCTAACACATCGTGAATTTGCTTTTTGATATCTGACCTTGAATTAATCCTCGTATCGGACGAATATTATTTAATCAGTCTCTCTTAACATATCACACCCCCTTTGCTTACGTATGCAGAATTGAACGGCCCATGGTACGAGAGACGGGGTCCAGACTTACTCCTTACCATCGGCCCCCGTTCCCCTGGCGGCCCAGGGGTGCCTGTTGTTCCTCGATCCCCCTGAGGAATTAAAAGCAACAGTCAGAGAGTTCATTTGAGCACTGATCACACACTAGACTGACAGACAGAGATTCATCAGATTAAACTTGGCGTTGCACGACTCCAGACGCTAGCAGACTGTGACAAATTGAGACCTCGCTAACCTTTTCTCCGGCGATACCCTTCTCTCCAGCAGGCCCAATGAAACCAGGCAGTCCCTGAAGGAGAGAGAACACGCTGTCATGACCGACTCTTATTAGTTCTACTGAAGTTATATTTCCCATAATGGTGCTGCTCAGCTTTGGGGCCCCCGACAAAACTTACACACACACACACACACACACACACATAGACAGACACTTAGCATCAAACAGAAATGAGCAGAAAGAGGGAGAAAAGCCTTTACCCTCTCGCCAAGCTTTCCGACCTCGCCAGTTATCCCAGTCTCGCCCTACAGCAAAGCAGCCAATTAGCATTTCACAAACTTATTCATGCCTTTCGTTTTTAGTTCAAATCAGTGGAAATGTGCTCGGAGGCCCCGGTTCCCCTGTGGTAACGGAGGATTAACATCTAATTTACACATATTCAGATGATGTATTATCATAAAAGAGAACCGGGGAGAGACTGTTCAGTGATGGATGTCAGTGGTTTTGGCGGCGGATGTGAGAGACTGGTGGGTCTGACCTTGAGTCCATCTGGGCCCGTCAAGCCAGGGAATCCCTGCCTCCCAGGTCTGCCCTGAACAGAAAGCATAAAATGACACATGGAAGTGTACCGCAGCTCCACAAAACGCACACAACAACAGAGTCTCCGGTTGTGTGTGGTTCCTCGGTGCCTCGAGAGGCCGCGGCACAGAACCGACCGACAACTGCTGCCAAAACAAAAACAACAACAACAACTACATCCCTTTAAAAAAAAAAAATTATCCTGGAAACAAAGAGTTTTGTTTTCAGCATCAAAGCATCTTATTATCACTAAAGCCACCGGGTCATTTGTGTTTGTTTGCAGTAAATCACCTGTGGGTTCCACTGCTGGGAAATAACAGACTGGAAGTTAACCATTGCAAAAATAGTGTCATTGGAGAAGTGTCCTCTGTTGTTTAGCGTGGGACGACTCCAAACAGACACTTCACTGGACCCAGAGAATCACTGAGGACTCGGATCTAAGATGTAAAGCAGCTCAAAGCTTCTCTGACAATTATAAAAACATAAGATCACCTCCAACGTGTTCAGGTTATAGACTATAAATAAAGATGGAGGACGAGTCTCTGCTTCCTTCCACCATCCAGAGATGAAGCCATGATATACTGATTGTAACCTGTGCAGTTACAATCAGATGATGGAGCTGTGGCATCAAGGTCCCATTGATAAACATGTTCGACCAATGTAGCGGCTGTCAATCAAGACGTTCCCCTCCTTTATTGCATCATTACAAATGATGAGATTGTTTATAAAGATGGACGACGTTACTGTTCCCTAAAATTGAATCCAAATCAGGTGGATCACCCCCTGGTGGCTGTTTATAGTGTTGGTCATGTACTCCTCCATGTTAGCAGATGGGACCAAACTAAGATGTGAAAAATAAATAAATACAAAAATGGTTTCTGTCGTTTAAGGAGATTCTTATCACACTGATGTTTGTTCAAGTGTTCATGTTTCCATTGAGTTTGTTTTTTAAACGTTTTGATTGACAGCTGAGATGATTGAAAAGCAAGATGGCGACATCTACAGGATTCTTTGATTCAGATACTGGAGAAATAAATCTACATATGGTGTAGAGATATTTGAAAAACAAACCATAAAAGGGACTACTTGATTTATGTCATAATGTCCGCAATTTAAATATTCATATCATAATTCAAGTATTTCACATTAAACTTTCTTTGACGGTCGGGTAGGTGACAGTGACAGACAGCTGCTTACAATATGTTTTACTATGGTTTCTTCTTTATGATAGAAAAGGGCAGCAAATAGCAAATTAGAACAATAGAGCGTCTGTCCATTTGAGACCGTAGATGGGAAATGAGACGCATTGTGCTATTGTGTAGAATGGCTCGTGGTCTGGGGTGTGTGTAGAGGACACTGCATGATTATGGTGCCGAGGGGTTTTCTAACTGGTCCCTGGGTTCATCCACTCACCTCGAATCCAGCGGGTCCAGCTGGACCGACTGGTCCCTCATCACCCTGAAAACATAAAGTCGTTGTGGAAGATGAAGGGGAACAAAAAATCGTCTTTATCTCTTCTTCTATCACTTCTGTAAAATATCAACACACCAAAGTCAAACCAACCTGAAGTCCAAGATTTCCTCTCGGACCTGGCAAACCGCTAAGTCCCTGCTTCGCCTGTGGATTGACAAAACCCAAGATCAACTTTCACTGCATTTCTCAAGCTTGACGCTTTATGTCTCAGTTGTAAAATCCCCTCGGCTGACCTTGGGTCCTTCGGGGCCGTTTCGACCTGGTGGGCCGATGTCCCCTGGAAAGCCCTGACAGAGAATAAACCAAAACTACATCATCACACAGTTTCATACTTTCCTGCATATTACAACATAGAGGCAGTATAAATATGCATCTTGTAAAATATTAGTAAATAAAATCTGTTGTACCTCTGGGCCAAGAGGGCCAGGTAAACCATCCGGGCCTTTTTCCCCAGGTTTGCCCTAAGAAATGTCACAAAGAATCAATAATAGAATAATAATTTCAAAATTATCAAAAAAGTATTTCCTTGATTTATGTATTTTTTCTCATCATATCTCACACATCAGACAACCTCCAAATAACTTCAGCTCACGCAGGAAACATAATCAAGTAAAAGTGAATCTGATATAACCATGAAAATAAGATGAAATATCTAAGTTCAAGGTAATTTTGGGAACATTATGTTGAAGTTACAAGGAACCAAACCACTGGAGCTCAGAGAGGAGGAGTGAGTGGAGCTCAGGTGGTGGGAACAGCTGAGATCACTGGTTTCAGGATGCAGATCTCATGCAGCAGCGGCAAAGCAAGCGGGTTTTCCCAGGAATCTCAAAGCAGATCAGCGAGCACTCAACATATTAAGAGCACTTAGGAGCACGTGTGCCAGCCGCCGTGCCGACCGACGGATTAGCCGTAACGCTCGGGGAACATTTGGACTTGGAATTTGCCCGTGTCCTGCTCTCTGAGCGGGTTTGCTTGTGGTCATTGAGCTTACATTTCTTCAACTTAAATTCCCTCTAAGCACGAGTGACGGAAATCTGCTTTTGAATACATTTGAAGAATTCCACTCATTTTTCTTGCTGACCACCGGCGGTTTTTAAATCGGCTGCATTGTTCGGAGTTTTGAGTAATTTCAACACTGCATTTTTTTATCGGAGGCAGCTAAAGCAGAAAAAAAAGCAGATTAGTACTTTATTAATCATTTATTGATCACTCAGCATGTAAGTGTTTTACAGGCTGAGAACACAGACGCAACCAAAGCAGTTAAGCATGAAAAGAAGTTCCTAGATGTAAAGAGTAAATTATGTTTTTATGAAAGTGTGGAGCTGAAGTGTGCTCTCACTAATCACAGAGTAAATGTTTAGTCTGATCAAGGAGATCCAAACTTTGTAACTACATGTTGTGTTATGTTGTTCTTGTTCTCTGCTGGTAGTGGGGGTTTGAAAGTAGCCTACCTGTGGTCCAGGTTTTCCACGGGGACCAAGTAACCCAGGTGAGCCACGAAAACCCTGTCACGTAAAATAGACAAATCACATCAATAACAATGTTGATATGATACAAAAACACCACAAACACAACATGAGCCTGTACAGTAGAAGTAGGGAATCGAACCAACAAGACCTGCTTTACAACCTGAGCACACCCCGGCACACACGTACCTTGTCCCCCTGGAATCCGCTCTCCCCTTGCTCTCCTGGCAAGCCATCGTCCCCCTGGGACAAACACAATGAAAAACACCAGAATGTTAGCAGAACATTTTTCAATCCACATGCACCACAGGAGCATTGTGTCATTTAATACACGTCTGTGCTGTGGCCTCCAGCAGTCAGTGATTTTACAAGGGTAGTGTTGTGAGGAAGACGTATGCAGATCACCTTATCACCTTTCAGTCCTGCGTCCCCCGGGTTCCCTGGAACTCCCTTGAAGGCAAAAAGAAAGAAACGAGTGTTAACATCATGTTGGCTGTGTTTGACCCGGTGTCGTCGGGCTGTGTGAGGAAGATGTGAACGGGCTGTGGAGGAGCACACAGAGTTTACAAAACCCCCCAAAATAGCAAAGCGTTTGATCCGGTGTTTATGAGCAACTCACGCTGGTCACATCCATATCAAAACCAGAGACACACAACATGTCCACTCTGTTTACCTTGAGTCCTGGTGGTCCCGCTAAGCCCATGATGCCGAGAGGGCCCAAGTCTCCCTGTCACCAACAACAAACACACACACATACACTTGAACACTCAAATGAATAAGCAGATAAAACTAAAAACAACACAAAATACACGCTCACAGTCACAGCTGCTTGTATCAACCATAAGTAGATGCGGATATTGTGAGATTTGATAGGAACATGTTTTCATACACAATCTATTTCTTTAATTAAATGATAATATATCCATTGGTCAATGGACATTGGACAGATTAGAGAACCAACATGCATTAGGGGTAAAGTGTTACATTAATAGGCTTCCAGGATTAATCCATTATCTTCAAATACCTTTGAAAACCTGTCTTTGATTTTCAGAGCTTTGTTTTCACCAAACTAGACAAATACTATGAAGTTTAACTTATTTGATACGTTTTCTGGACAATTATTTGATGTCTGCAGCTGTTTTTTACATAACAAATAAACAAACTACACAGCATATGGTCTAAATAGTGTTTATCGGTTTTCTGTTGATTTCATGTGGAAGTTTGGTCTGGTCTAATAATTGGGTTAAAAGGATGTATTAATCTATAATATTTCAATTAGATCAATAAGGCAACTACGCAGAGTTCACCACAGACTTTATGTAAAGACGGACGACATTGATGCTCGCTAAATCATCCCAATTGCCCCCTGGGGGCTGGCATCATATAGGTCATAAACCCCAGCTCCTCTATGTTAGTGGATGAGTAATGGGCCAAATTAAAAAGTCTAAACTGGTCTGATGTTTGCTCAGTTTGGTTTAATTAGTTATGTAATGCCAGTGATAGGAAGTGGAGACAACAGAGATGAGTAAGGAGTCAACATTTCTCTCTGGTTAGGGAATAAAAAAAGAAAAGGGAAAACAGGGACCCCGATTATAAACTCTAAGTCAATAAATATACAACTTTTAAAAGCAACGAGAAATATACGCCACTCACAATGAGACCAGGGACTCCATGTGGCCCAGGAGCTCCCAGTTCACCCTGAGAGAGAGAGAGAGATGCAGAGAAGATGCAACATGAGCGAAGGGAGATAGTAGTGTTGAACTGCAGCAGAGGAGGAGGAGGAGGAGGAGGAGGAGGAGGAGGAGGAGGAGGAGGAGGAGCGTTCACTACGTTTGTTTACTCGTTTGCTCCTGCACTGAGAGTAATGTGCCTCTCCAGTCGGTTTAGCATACTGAGTGAGCACTTGGCTCTCGACACAGAGGCTTGTTGTCCCAGCGATGCGCCCCGCGGCCACATGCCGAGTCCACATCCTCTCCGAACCACGCAACCAGCGGAGGGATGGATGACACGCGGCTCGGTGTGGCCTTCCGGTCGCCGCCTCCATTTGGTGGTGAATGAAAGGAGATGAAATTCAGCCAAATGGAACATCCCCCTCGCTCCCTCTGCTGGGAGAGGAAATGAGGCCCGGAGGAGGCTCTCGGGAGGTCAGCCAATCACAATCTAACCCCGACCCTGTCAATCCCGAGCAGTGTGGGTCAAACTATAGAAAGAGGAGAGGCGAGGGAAAGTGCTGATGCTGCCCTCGTATCAGTGTGGGTGATGATGGGTGAGTGAGTTGCTTCGTGACTCCGTGGATTTACTCCAAAGTCCATCTTGTGCAGAAATAAAATGTTCCTTCAGCAGGAGAAAATCAGAGTAAAGCTCCTCTGGGTCTAACGGGACATAGACTGAAGTGAAGAAGTGCTGGAGTAGCACTTTTTACTGTCACTTGATCTTCATGAGCGTATTCTTCATCTCTTCAGAGGGTTCAGTCTGAAACCTGTGCCAAAAGTGAACAGTGGGTGCATCTGTGTCTATATCATGTCACTTACTGGGTTTCCATCAGGCCCAGGAGGTCCCCGCTCTCCAAAGTTCCCAGGAAAGCCCTGAACACATTAACAAACAGAGACAATTGTGTAACCAGAGAGTGAACTGCATTTCTATCACGTTCATTCAGTCCAAACATCCATTCTGACGTTCATTTAGACATCACACTATTTGTCAGGGAAGTTATCAACACCAAACACGAGGGATCGTGTTTCCAGAAACTGACGTTTGCAGAGCGAATCCCACCAAATGTGATCCTGCAGCTTCATTCCTGAAAGACCAGCAGGAAATTCCATGGCTGAGTGTTTCCGAGCGGCCCAGTCTCTGCTCGTGCACGTGCTCGGCCCTCAGCAGCCCGCCAACCAAACCCCCAGGACTCGCCTTAACGGCTGAATAAAGCTGTTTGGCCCTGGAACTGCTGACTGCGTCGTTTTTTCTCTTCTTTTTCTGCACGGTGCTCGTATTTCTATTAGAGGGGCAGAACAGGAGGCGTGATGCAGTCGTGAGGCCACACGCTCAACATGTGCTTGTCAGTGTGCCAAGGTCAACGTGCAGCCCACCGCAACATCACGGCTCGGCACTCGCCCACAGAGACAAGCGCCGCGGTAAGAGAAGTGATGAATAGCAGAATAAGAGAGAGAGAGAGAGAGAGAGAGAGAGAGAGAGAGAGAGAGAGAGAGGGACCGCTCGCTCTCTGTCTGCACACGAGCCGAGAGGACGGAGACCTCGAGAGACGGCAGAGACGGGATTTGTTTGTGTGGCAAACTGCGTCTTCAGAGCATTAGGCAAATGTGGATCAAGTAATAACGAGGTAATTGGTGCAACATGAAGCCCACAGGAAATGTGGAAAACCCTGCTTCTTTCCAAAAACGTCAATAAACGACCGGGTCTGATCAGAAACACATGCAGGTCTTTGTTCTGGTATTGACAACAACGTTCAACGAGTTCGGCAAAACCCATTCATCATCGGGTCTGTCCAATGGAAACCCCACCATTCTGATTAGCAGAAGAAATACTAGATACTAAAGGCTACTTTTGTCCTTAAGAAGTTAATCATGTGCATCTCTGCTGGAACAAACTCTTCTTCTTCTCTTTCACTGCTGACTCAGGACAGAAATAAAGACTTCTCACCACAGAGGAAGAGAAAAGGCTTGCTCATGGCTTGGCCATCACCGGCATACCTTCGGACCTCAGACTGTGTCACAGACAATTACTTCATCATAATATCAAAAAGAAAAACAACCAGAACCGAACCTGGAAAAAATACCAGATTTACATAAGCGCGTATGTGCAGTGTTCATGTTTTCCATGTAAGCCTGGACGGACGGGGAAATTGACTTCCAGGCGCCGATGACGATAGACTTCCCTGGTCTGTGGGCAAGGACTCTGGAGCCAAACCCACAACTGACACATCGTGTTATCATAGAAATGTGATGGAAAACTATCACAGTAATAAACACTGTATAACATACAATGTTTCCTAATCACCTTCAGCCACAGAGAATGAAGCGTTCAGGATTTAAACACGAGGCCAGTAACTTTTTAAAGAGGAAGAGACTGAGAGTTTGAATGTAATCCGCTGACACTTGAATATTTGTGTTTCCAGAACATTCAATTCAATGTTTAGGGTCTAGTTTTCTACCTAAATGCCTAAAAAATCCATATAATAATCCCTACGGCATCATTGTGCCTCAGCGTGGAAGTTACCACAGCTTTTCTTCTCAGATTTACGACTGAGGCCAGGGGAGGATTCCGCGAGAACTGGAGTATCTGTCAGAGTAATGGTCAAATAATACACTTTAAAGTAGCTCTGCACCACAGGAGGAGTCTATAGATCAAGAGAAAACATCCTCACTTTCATTAGGCTGCATTAAAAAATGTTGGTCTGAGAAAAGTATGTTGAGAGAAAACTTTACCGGCCTACCCATCTTGCCCTTCTTCCCATGCACGCCGGGAATACCCTGGAAACAGAAGAGAAAACGAGAGCTGAGCCACAGGAAGAGAAAACGGGTGCATGATGTCAGAACAGAAATTATAAGATGATAAGACTGAAAAGCTTTAGTTACACTAGCGTTCCTGTGAAGCTACGATACTTCTTACATAACAGGAAACACGAGTTCGGATCCCGTAACAATGGAGTAAACAACCTCTCAGGTTCGTACCACTAACAGGGCACGAATGGAAATAGCCGACTCAGCTGTTCAGGTTCAAGTTCAAGTTCAAGTTCTCAACTATCATCGGACAAAAGTTTACTTTTTTAACCCTAACCCTTATTACAGGAGATATATTTTGCATGTTAAGAAGTTTTTTCACCCCTGTCCGTTAGATCACAAAAAAACGATCAATCGATTTCCATGACAGTTTGTGAGTGACTTGCCCCAATAAAGAAAGAGCACATTTAACTTGTACATATCCTGATCATGGGCTGGATCCTAAAATATTAACTAATTTCCCAGGATTTAATTCATGGATGTTGAAGGAAAAATCTGGGTTATTAAGGGGACTGGTATTTATGAGAGTGTGCAATTTAGTGCAGCTTGACTGAAGTTCGGAGGATTAATGGCGGAGGAATGTGCATTACTAGGTATCATTCTGGTTTGTGTATGTAAAATTAAATCCCAAAGTCCACTGTGAAGGGAACTCCTCCCCCCCCCGACAGAAAACACTGCAGCCCCTGAAACACCTGGTCAGACGTCCTGCACTTATTTCCATATGTTACATGACACAATACAAAACATTTGCAAATTGCACACATAGCAGCTGGTCTGGCCAATGAAAGTGTAGTGTTGACCAATCACAACTCCTCTATCAGGAGGGGGGGTCTTAAAGAGACAGGGGCTCAAACCATGTGTTTCAGACAGAGGCTGTAAAGAGGAGCTTCAGCAATGGACAGTATTTGGAAAAATATGTGTTTGTAATAACACATATAAAAGTAATCAAACTAAATTTAATCTCGACTGTTCTTTGAGTAAAATGCTTCTCAAGCATTCTATCGATTATGACGTTTTGTTTACTCAAGCGTTGGATCATCTCACCAGACTGACTAATACATAGATCATAACAATTCGGTGGTGCCAGTTGGCTGGGGTGGCTAAGAATGAAAACTAATTCCCAAATACTCAAGAGAATATTTTTATCCACTACCTGAAAGTTTCATATTGACTCTGTCTGGCTTTAGGTCAAATTAAATCTACCTCGGACCATTATAACCTGCCAGCGGAGACTTGGAGGTGTAGGTTGTCTGTTCTCCCAGGTTTGATTAATACAGTTCGAGGCAGCTTGCTCTACTTATTACTTATAAAAGTGATTTGGGGAAGTGTGCCTGGAGTACACAAAAAAGTAAAATGCAGTCTATTTCTATTTCATCAGTTTGGCCCATGGATAGTCATATAATTCAACCCTGCAGGCATTTCCTCCCAAAGCCGTTAATACTCACTCTCTCGCCATCAGGACCGGGAAGACCAAAAAGCCCAGGGTTGCCGATGTGACCCTGAAGGGATGAATAAAAGATGGAATGGAGGAGCACATAAGGCAAAGACAGATGAGAGAGAGAAGGGAGACGGACAAGAGGGCACAATGAGACAGGGAAGACATGATGGGGACGGACAGCAGATGTCAACAGCACCAACACACGTGTAAATATCTGTACAAGATGATACAGTGATCTAATTACAGCACCGCAGGCTGTTTCGCTTTGGCCGAGTGGTCGTGACGAGTCAAGCCTTGAGGCAAGTGTATATGCCCATGGACTGCATGGTGCTGGCTTCCACGATGTAGTCCAAGGGCACATACCCACACATCAGGGATCTCTGAAGATCTCTCTGCCGTTCCTGCTCAGCGGAAGAGGAGGGAAGAGAAAACGTGGACAAGATGCAGAGGGGGAAATGAGAAACGACATCACATGACATCCTAACTTCTGAATGTGTCTGCAGTCGGCAGCAGAGCGATATAGTTTTATGATATTTGCCTAAGCCTGTAAATGACTTGAAGACAGCCAGAAGTAATTGCTTCTCCGGTGCATTAAATATATATTAACAAAACCATCTGTCATTATCATCCTGGAGTGTGTATATTAGGGGTGTTTATGACATTAGCCTTTTGAAAATACCCACACTGGTAAGGTAAGTCACTGAGCATGTATTTCCCAGTTCTAACTAACCCACAGTGGTTAGGTAAGTCACTGAGCATGCATTTCCCAGCTCTAACTAACCCACACTGGTTAGGTAAGTCACTGAGCATGTGTTTCCCAGTTCTAACTAACCCACACTGGGTAGGTAAGTCACTTCACAGTGTATTGTAAAAACGTTTTTGCTGAGCAGAGAGGAAACATGCTTCTCTCCTCTGTGGCCTTCAGGATTCCGGAGGGTGTCATTCTCCGAGTGCTTTAAAAAACTTTATGTGAAATACACCATGAACACTTTCAAAGCACATTTTATTACCACAAAACAAACACACGTCCATGAAAAAGGGGAATTACTTGACCAAAACAAATTTGTGCTAAAGCTGCATTTTTCCAGCCTCTACTTACCCTGACTCCCTTTGGCCCCATTTTTCCTACAGGCCCCGGAAAACCCTAAACACAACAGACAACAAAACATATTTCTGTGGTTACAAACAGCGACAGGGCTTCAGTCACGATGCTGCTTAATGAGAGAAACACTGAGAACAAGATGTTTTGATTTGATCTGAACATCCTCACGACCTGATGATAACCGTCGGCTTTAAAAAAAAAAATTCCAATTAGCATCTTGGCTGACATTTGCAGCGTAAATACTTCAGCTGCATTCACATCAATTTCTCAGAGACGCTGCCAGCAAATTCACCGGTGCAGAAAAAAAACACCCTCCTGCAACTAGGAAGATCAACTCTCAGCTCGGGAGAACTTCCCCCGCAGCAGGAGTGCAGCATTTTGACACCTACAGCCCCGGTTGATTCACAGCATACAGATGGTAGGGGGTGCTAAAACCTAATCCAGCACACATCACTAAGTGTCTGCAGGGATCACAGCTCCGACATAGTAAGTGCGCTGAGGCACAGAGGCGACCGCCGGGCCCCGTGCCTGAACCCGGTGTTATCATAAACATCCAGGGAGCGTGAGTGAGCGAGCGAGCTGCTGCCCAGCTGTTTTGAAAGTTTAAATTTGCCTAAAGCTAAATGGAAACAGATTTTTAAATGCAGAGGAACTCTAACGCGGCCCAGGTTTAACTTCTTCTATGCGCTATTCCTCGAAGTGCAGCGATTGGAAGGACACAGGAAGCTTATTTGTCCCTGGGGAGCTGTGGCATTAGTCACACTTTTATTACCTTTTCTTTCTCCGGGGTAGTGCTTACTATGGAAACCTTTTGACATTTTATTTCCTCACTGGACCACGGGCATCCATCGCCGAAATTCCACCACAGGTGCTTCAACAGTTTAGAGCTGTTGTCGCTCTTTCTTTTCTTTCATTCGGCCGCGACAAACTTTTTATTTGGATTTACCAAATTAGGTTTCTTTGAGGCTGAGACGCCCGTGGCTGTGACAATTTTTTTTGCCAGCATCCAATATCTTTAAATGTGATTTTCCGGCCGCAGACACAACACAAAAGGTTTCAGTGTTCCCCCTTTAATTCCCATTTCATTCATCAATCTGACAGTAAACTAAAATTACCAGATGAAATTTGATTTATTGAAAGGTCACAATCATCTGTGTTGTTTCAAAAAACCAGAATTCTGAATTAAGGATATTACCAACCTCTATTTATTGTTATATCCTGGTGTGTGTTTCTTTGTTTGTATGTCTCTCTCTTTCTCGCATGTGTGTGTTTGTTAGTGTGTGTTTGTGTGTGTGTGCGTGCGTGTCTCTGTGCATGTCTATGTGGCTCTATTCGACCAGCACCGCAACAGTAGATTTACTGCACCTGCCTGCCAGGATAGCCTTTGGCCCCCGGGCTTCCATCATCTCCTCGTTCACCCTGTGGAGAGAAAGATGGAACCGAAATCAGCACTGCAGGGGGGGCGGGCGAGAGACTGAGACATGGAGAAGGAAGGAAGGAAGGACTGAGGGACGGAGGGAAGGAAGCAGTATCCTTCAGAAATATCCTTCTTTTATCCACACATGGAGCCTGGCTGATTGGAATGCTAGGAAACTAAGGGAGACGGTTCGAATCCGTAAAGTCATAAACAACACGCAGCGATGGAAGAATCTAAATCTCTCGTCCTTCCTACAAAGAGCTTTTGTTTAGTCGCGTCATTGCAGCCTGAGGAGAGAGACGCCACTGCGGCTGTGCCACCTGAGCCGTTCAATTAATCCTGCAGTAGGTGCTGTTACAATGTGGTCGAGACGCAGGCTGTTAGGACGACTGCTGTGAGCACAGTCCTCAATATGTTTATCCTCATCAAAAGCACCGAGCAACTCGTGAGTCATTTCTTCCTCGTGGTGAGAGGACGCAGCCAAATGCAGCATCCAACCGGGAGGAAGGTTTAATTCTACACGTATGGAGAGAGCCAAACTGGATTAGTTAGTTCAAGACACGCAAGTAATTATTGAATATATTTAAAGCCAACCACTGGCAACAGTTTCTGCATTTTCAGGTTTTGTGATCCTAGTGAACGGCCACAGAGAATTAGCAATTAAAGTGGCAGCTACGTTAGTCAGAGTAGTAATAGAAGCACATAATGACAATAGACAGTTAACGTCCTTTTTATTAGGGAATTCAATCTGATGCAGTCCGATAGGTCCTAAAGTTCTGGTTCTGTTGATGTTTGTTTTTATTTTTGTGAGGTGTGGCGTTTTCTTTTTACATGTTTGAAAATAATAATCTATGCTATATATATAATGATAATGCAATTCTCTTTATTTTAAAAATGCAGGCGTGTAGAGTGCTAATATCTATGAACAGATCAAATCTGGTGCAGATCGGGGAAATGCAAATTAGTATTTTTAGGAGGTGATCTTTACTCAGTTAGTATACAGCAACAAATATTCATTTCAAATATATCAGAGAATAGATATTTTGTGCTTAATGTGTAGTTTGCAGCCCGTGTACATTTGATCTCAATACAGGCCAATATATCAAAAGGGAAATTTGCCTTGATCTGCTTCATATTTCTAATTGTGTGTCCAGCTTATTAACACTTATTATGCAGAACACCTCTCTACATATTGCAGTCGATTCCACTATTCCCCCGATCAACAGTTGGTGGCAGTAACACGTTAATAAACATAGCAAGCAGGAGTAAAGGGCAGGAGAGAAAACCACTAGCCTGTGTAAACAGTTCGGTTTAATGTAAATACTCTGACTTGCTTAGGAACGAGGAGGAGTGTGGTGACTGCGTCTGCACCTCAAACCATGTGCCACTGTCGCAATTCCTCCGAAAGACAAAAAGCTGGATCATCTCTTTTAGAGGAGACGGGCAAAGTTTCCTGCTTTTCCTCATTGTGACACAGCACATTCTTTTCAGAGATAGAGATACAGAAGATTTGAATCAGGGAGGAGGGAGAGGAGGAGAAGGAATGAGCCGGAGTGTCCAAACTTTGTAGCCCAATTGAACTGCTGCCAAAAAATCTCTCTCTCTCTATTTTCCCGCCAAAGACGACTAACAAGTCTTTTACTCACTCATCAGCCATCTTTATTTTTAACGTCCCAATGTCTCTGTGTTAATATATTCTCTCCCATTTCCTCCTCTGCTTCTCTTGTGTCACTATAAATGGAAAGAGGTGCCAGAGTCTTATGGGAACTGTCGCTGCAGACGCTTACCTCCTCTGTTCAATGACTAAACATACGTTGACCTGCAGCTGACACACACACACACACACACACACACACATACACACATACACACACTGCAGCCATCACACACACAAACAACATGTGCAGACAGCGTGGTGGGTCATTGGAAAATTGGGGAAAGACCAAAGACATTATTTAATAGTTGTTTTCCTGATCTGTTTGCTTTGAAGGAAATCCTCATGACTGTTTTTAATCCTTATTTTAAAATTCACACTCACCTTGAAACACTTGAAATTGCCTTCTAGCAATTTGCTACACTTATTGCCTTTAGGGGGCGCTTCTCTTTGGAAAAGTGCAATAACTGAGGTGTTTAATATTATTGAGGATGGACGACATGATAATATATAAAAGTTAAGCCCAAACTTTTATATATTATCTTGTATATATTTTGCGTTTTTCGCAAAGATGGTTTCTGTCATTTTAGGTATCACACTGATGTTTGACGAAGGGTTAATTTTCCACTAAGTTTGGTTTAAAATCGTCACTTGATAGAAAAACGGGTTGAAAGTCATGATTGACGGCTGAGACTGACTCTCGATTGCTCAAACATGACCACACGGCTCCAAATGACGTCCCCAGCACAAGATGGCCTCCCCCATATCCAGGATCCAAGTTGAGACACATCAGTCAAATTTGTTTACAGTTTGCTTTCATTAGCTAGTGGCCCAAAGAGGAGTGACAGAGCATTACAGACTGTGAGAAGAGTAAGAGAATAAAGCAAGAAAAAGTCAGATCGACAGCAAAGTGAAGTGATGGATACAAATTCGCCTACTCACGGGTTCACCTTGGAGACCAGCAGGACCATGAGGACCTTTGTGTCCCTGTTGATAGAGAAACATTGGGTTAGACTGTAGCTCATCTAATAAGGCAATGTAGTACAGTGTTAACAAATGTACTTTGGAGAAAGAGATGAGGTCAGTGTTGGTCAAAGTTGATCAGATTTCTGTTGTTTATCACTTGGTACTCGAGAGCATCTCAGTTAACACCACTGGGACTGAAATACTGCGGGCGTGGACCTGATTTTGTTTCCATAAACAATTCAATACAATAACTTCAAATTACCAGGATGGTTTAGTTTAAATCCACAGAAACGTAATAGCTGTGAATCTAAGAACTGGCAGGTTTACTTTTTAATTTGATTAAAAATGCTTCTTGACGATTCCCAAACACGCTCATTGCAGTTTTTAGTTATTGTTGCATCAAACCTGCAACGTTACAAGTTTGAGTCTACGCCTCCACTACTTCAGGAACAGAGCTATTCAGAATTATCCTTAATAATCTTCCATTAATTAAACCAATAAACAATTTAGTAGATAAGTGAAACTAAAGATGGAAACTAATCACCACCTTCATGGCCTCTGGGTTCAAATGAGCGTGTCTGCAAGATCAATTCATCTTTTCACATGAAGATCCACAGCAGATAGACTCATGTGAAGTCATCACAGCCACCAGCCGAGTTGGCAACACGTCACCACCCAGGACCCATACAGAGCTTTTTCAAGCCTGCAGTCCTGTGTGTGCAAGAGGCTTCAGATCTCCGTCTGTACACGTCCTGTGACACGCTTGGTAGTCGGGCCCCTGATGTGAAACAGGACTCAACTTAAAAAGCTGAGTTCATACAGGTCTGATGGTTATAAAGACGAGCAAATAGAATGAAGAATATGAAGACTAAGCTGATTTTAATGCTAACATCCGCCTCTTATTCAGTTTGATATGATTACATTATTTTACATGCGACAAATAAACAAGGAACAATATTTTTGGGGATTAATTTAAAGGTTACTAAAAGGATACAATCTCTGAAACATCATTCATAATGCAGTGTGATTCCACACATTCTAATATAAACTCTTATATGAAAGAAGAAACCATACTGCTCCCCAAAAGTGAACCGAAGCTTCTCCATCGCCCCCTGCTGGCTGGATGCAGTATAAACACAATTACCTCCAAACTAAGAAGTCATAGTACATGTTGGGAAAATTTCTTAAAAATGGCTCTATCCTTTTTTTAAGTTATTTACTGTATAAATATGAGATGTACTGCCATGATTAACTGCAGAGACCGACCCGTGATTGGTCAAGCATCAACAGGACCCGATACCGTGACTCCATCCTGATCCCAATATAAAGATATTTTTGGCTTAATTTCTGGATAGTGGACATAAGTGGAGACGCGTTGCCCCATCTTTACATATTTTCTATAATTATTACATAGAAAGGAGGATTGTAAGGCTGCTGATGTTAGAATATCTTGTTCTATATTCAGAAAAGTCTGTGTCTACGTCTCTCAACATTTTACTTTAACTTCCTGGTGCCTACAACCAATACAATATTCAAACCTAGGACACCATGTACTTTATAGGAGAATATTCCATAGTGGACGTGTAGGATCTGGTGAATTATTAATCAGTAATGGAGCTCGACATGGATGTTGTCTTTGGAAACTTTCAACACTTGATTAGAATTTGAAACGAGTTTTCGTGGCTGCATAACTTCAGTAAGAATCCACCGGTGGGTCGGGGGGGGGGGGGGGGGGGGGGGAGAAGCTGAGGCAGAGTGGGACTGACACGTGTGACGCGGTAAAGTGAGATCACGCTGTCAGGCTAACATACCATGATGTTAAAGAAGCAGATAGAGTTCCAGTGTTATCATCGTAAATTCAGAAAGTACATTAACAACATCCCGTTGGAACGTTTCAATGGACCCTCAGCTGCTGACCCATCAACCGAGCTGATGATGTCATGATGGGAGAGAGCTGCTCTGTAAATCCTCAGCAGGAAGCATCAGTTGATTTTGACGTTTGGTTCTGAGTCCAATAAAAAGTCCTTACAGAGAGAAAACACACTCTGAGAGGCGACTGTTTCTTTAGATTCAAAATTCAAATTTTGCTCCCACACCTCCTGCGGCTTTTGGACACAGAGTGAAACCAGATGCGGTTCCTCAACAATTCTATCAAATGCTGTAATACTGTAATTCTGTCGAACTGCTGATTATTTGTCTGTTTATCTGCAGTGAGGCAGCCATGTGCTTCTACTTAGACCTGTCTGATTGGCTGTTCCCGGGGAGTAGAGGAGTCTCCTGCAGGAGCCACGACAGGACATAAGAATGTTCTGGACCTTGGAGCGAGGCTCATACAGCTGAGGACAGGGAAGGGAACAGGGAGAAGAAGACACTGTCCCTGAAGTGTGTGGACGAGCTTCACCGCTCTGTCAATCCGCTGTGTGATGAAGAGATGGCACAGGATCACATTCTCCATTTGTTCTCCCGCTCTGTGAGGAGCAAAGTGTATTAATTGGTGTAACTCACACCAGATCGTCCCTGTGGCCAAAAGGCAACATGCGGCAGTCGTGGTGTGTCCCCCCCCCCCCCCGACAGAATGAGTAACAGACCAAAAACTGTGTTATTCTTTCCGTGAGTTTTTTACTTTTTATTATAAAGCACAAAGTGATGAAGTCTGACACATATTTCTCGGACAAATCAGACTCAGCAAATAAAGTTGTGAGAATGAGAACAGCTGAGGTGCAGGAAGGAGAACGCTTGAGGGCCACACAGCTCACACAGGCTGAGCGTGATTCCTCTGTGCCATGATCAGAGTTGGCTGCGTGAAAAGGCCCAAAGGTCCAGCGCTGGTAATACTCTCCAGTGTTTCTGCTGTTCACACACACACACACACACACACACACACACACACACACACACCAACCCAGTCTCATCAGAAAACGTTCAGTGGCAACGTTGGTCCACTTGGAACGACGTTACCATCTCACAATCTGGCCTCTCAGAGTGTGAGATGGTAACATTTTGTCAGCCCATTGTTTTGCATTGGCGTGTTCTCACGTCACGTGACTCACAAGCTCCCGTCTGCGGAGAGGAAAACATGGCGGATATTCCTTGTTCTCTCAGATAAAAATATAGTTTTGTAACTTAGTTTGGGCATAAAAATACATTCTGACACCATTTCTAGCGAGAAATGTGCTCTTTGCTTCCACAGTCTTCAGCCAGTTCGTGCTTATGATAAATATTTTAATAGTTATCGCGAATGTTTTTATCGTTGCTATGAGGGTTGCTATGACGCTGCCATGCCAGCACGGCGCAGCGTGCTGTTAAAATCACCGTCCCTGCGTGGTGTCCCTCAGTGATCGTGAATGTTATTCACGTTATATAATATTAATATTTGAGGCTAGATTACACCTCTAATGCGAAGGATCCTGCGAGACCGTTCATCCCGAAGGGGGACCGACTGCGCCACGGACGGACCAGGCGAGCGGAACTGACGTGTGGCTTTTAGTAAACATCCGGTTCTTTAACTCGGGGCTGCGTAGTAACCACCGAGCGCTGGGAAGACAAACGATGTCATCTTCCTTCTGTCAGGTGAGTAGTTTATTGTTTTTAAAGATCGTTACGATCTAGGTTTACAGTCCGAGTGCTGAGACAGCGGTTGCGGAGTCCGTTGATACACACAATGCTAATCTTCAGCTAATACGCCATTGTTAGCCACATGCTACGGCCCACCGTAGCCTGTGCTACCTGGGAGGTGAATACATGGTTGTTGAAACCAGTTCAAGACGCTTAGCTCATCATTGAGGGACGCTACAATATAAATATAAACATGAATTTGATATATGAATGCTTTAGATTAATAAGGAGTGTATTTCTCTACCATTACTCCAAAATATCAGATCAATTTGGTTTAATGTATAGTATGCAATATGACAATAATGTTTCCATGTTATGGAGTTGCAATTCATTTTATAAAACAATTCCTATGTTCTGTTTTTTAATCAAGGACGATCCAAGTGAAGGTACAGGAGTTTCATTAACGTCAATAACTTGGACCGAACACTTTGTTTTGCTTGATGAAGAGCAGGAAGGGCAGCCTGGAGAGAAAGAGAAGCCGGGTTGAGCCCACTACCATCATCCACGTACCACGAGGAAGATGCGGGAGAGAAATGATCCTACCATTAAAGAGGTACTTTTAAGTTACATACCAGAAACACCATTTTATATAATATGCCAAATATACATTTTTATAAAATCCCCAAAGTACGCTTGCTGACATACAAGTTAATATCACACTGAAAGAATTTTGATCAATCATGCTTCCCTGCTGTGATTGTTTAACTGGGAAAACAACTTTTTCCACAGGAAGGCAAGTCAATTTAAGGAATACATGTTCAAAGTTTTCCTCTGTTATGTATAATGATGACCCCCATCAAACATAATGTTAGCAATCTTTACACCTTTTAATTTATTCTGATTATTTCTGTCTACATGTGTGAATTTGCCTTCATTAGTTTCAGAAAAGAGCGATGATGTATCGGTCACGGGGCGGCAGCACGAGACTCCGCAAACTAGTCTGTAAGCAAAGTAGACAAAGGCATCAAGGTTGCGGCCTGCCATCATTGTTATTTTGCTTAAGGGACTGAATATGTATCATGTGGAAATATTAGCATTTCCCTTATATCTACCAAAACTGCTTGTTTCACAGACTGCAGTTTTGTTTTGGTCCGATGTGGTGTGCAAATACAACCGTATCGGCAATGGGTTGTGGGGCATTAACATTTGTAACTCTAATTTTGTTTTGACAGACTGTGAAAAGAGCGTTGAGAACATCACCACTCTACAGGAAGACACAGTCCAGTAATGGGTGTCAGAAGTTCAGTAGTGAATGACAGGTACTGTGGAAAATGTGTGTCATCGTTGTACAATGTCCTTTGACTCTGTTTACACAAGGTTAACACAAAAAGGTTTGATTGTAAACTGATATTGGTATGAATTCATGTTATTCTCCTCTTCACAAGAAACAAACAATCCAAATTACCTGCAGAACGCCCTTGATGGACGCTTCAGATGCATCGTCAGACTTGCGAGACAGCAAGATGCCAACTTTAATGGCAATTTATTTGTGTAACATTCTGTGACCAAATGTATAGATAACTTTTTGTAGATTGTAAAAAAAGATAACCCATTTATTAAAAAAAAACTACACTAGAATTACCGCACTGCGTTGTATGACTCCGCTAATCATCGCAGTGTCCGTCTACATATTTCTACATATTTTCTCTCGTATAAATGACACTGTGTCTCTTGACAACTGAAACCATAAGATGAGGTCACTGTGGCCTTGACCTTTTGACTTTAACACAAATACACAGTTAGACAATCCGAAAACATACAGTTATGCCAAGATATCTTTGGTTTCACATACTAGATGGCATAAGCAGAGACATCAACTCAGGGAAAATATTTCTGTAGAAAAGAAAGCCCTGTACATGTGAATGTATACATCAATCATGCTTCCCTGGAAGCATACGTGTGTATGTATACATACACACGTACAAACGCACTATTGAGACGTTTTGTTTTTTATCATATATTCTCAGGAAGGACTGATGCATGTACTGAGACGGGACGTGAGGGCCTACTCTGCGTGCTCAGAGTTCAAGCCCAGCAGGGTGCAGCGGGCCTGACATATTCCGGAACAGCAGCACAGTCTTTGGATGACTCCTCTGAAGATGAAAACATGGCGAGGTACTTCTCCACTGATGAAGAACTGTGAGGGCTGTGATTAGCTACACTCTCTTGCTACAAGGCTACTCTTGCTACTCCCTGGCAGCCTTAGGAAGGCATTAGCTTGCTGTTGGGTAGCTTCCCTGGAAGCATACGTGTGTATGTATACATACACACGTACAAACGCACTATTGAGACGTTTTGTTTTTTATCATATATTCTCAGGAAGGACTGATGCATGTACTGAGACGGGACGTGAGGGCCTACTCTGCGTGCTCAGAGTTCAAGCCCAGCAGGGTGCAGCGGGCCTGACATATTCCGGAACAGCAGCACAGTCTTTGGATGACTCCTCTGAAGATGAAAACATGGCGAGGTACTTCTCCACTGATGAAGAACTGTGAGGGCTGTGATTAGCTACACTCTCTTGCTACAAGGCTACTCTTGCTACTCCCTGGCAGCCTTAGGAAGGCATTAGCTTGCTGTTGGGTAGTTGTTAGCTTCAGCATTTTCAGATTTAGCGGCCAGTCTGACGTTTATGTTTAAAAAAAAAAAATCGGAGGAAACCATCTTCATAATTTAACACTATGGTTTGTTTGTGTGTCCTTCAGTTCTTCTCAAGAGAAGCAGTACAGGTGTGCCTCAGCTCCACGGTCCCTCCTGCAGCCTCCGCTCCTGATGCTAACCTCATGTCTCCATCACACCAAGCAGCAGACCTGGAGTGACAGACCTTTCTCCAGAGCTGCTCCCTCCCTCTGAAACCCCCCTCTCCAAAACACTATTTGTGGCGTTTTTAAAGTCTTATTTGCATGAGAATTGTTGATCATAACATTTCCAGCAGATGCCTTAATGTAATGTTTTTGAACAATAAATGACATTTATCATAACATATTGGTATTTCCTTGCACTTCTACACCATGATATTGTCAGATAACATTACATTAAAGCAGTGAATGCTCTGCTTTAAGCAACATAAACACACAATGATTGATGGATCTGAAGTAGAATGGGCACATAACATTCTGTAGAGAATGCCTCAGTAATTGAAGTCAGAAAATAAATTTCTTTATCTGAGGTTCCAGTCATTTATAGTCACAGGAAAGCACACAGGTCTGGTTGTCTAGGGACAACCCATATCATATTGTTTAAGATGTGTAACATCAAGTTTGTGTATCAGTGCAAAATACATACCGTCATTAGTCAAGAGTTCACTCTTGTTTACACAAAATTTAGGTGAGAAATCAACTATATCGTCACATTAGGTTTCTCTTGAGCTCATTGAAATGACCTTCACATTCAACTCACTGTCACCTGAACCATACTGTTGTTTCTGTATCTACAGTGACTTTTAGGAAAACATGTATAAAGCAATGTATAAACAATAATACATCTTATTTATATAGAGCTTTTCAAGAAGTGCAAGTACTTCACTGAGGGACAGCTCATACAAACAATATATATGTCATAAATCCATGTGATGGGACAGCCTCACACTTGAATGTAAACCAATTGTAAAAAACATTTGCTTATACTGGAGATCTTTTAAATGAATGTCCCAGAAATGATTTCTGATAGAAAACCCCTGCCTCATTCATTGTAGTATTAATGTGTTTGAATAAGTCAGGCTGCTGATTACCAGCTACTGATTTGAGTCAAACATATATTGTTATCCTCTGTGTTCATTTCTTTAATGTTAAGAATGTTTCTCATAAGACCTTATCAGATGCATTGTGAAACATCTGGGTCACCTAAATTTTGTGTAAACAAGAGTGAACTCTTGACTAATGACGGTATGTATTTTGCACTGATACACAAACTTGATGTTACACATCTTAAACAATATGATATGGGTTGTCCCTAGACAACCAGACCTGTGTGCTTTCCTGTGACTATAAATGACTGGAACCTCAGATAAAGAAATTTATTTTCTGACTTCAATTACTGAGGCATTCTCTACAGAATGTTATGTGCCCATTCTACTTCAGATCCATTGAATCATTGTGTGTTTATGTTGCTTAAAGCAGAGCATTCACTGCTTTAATGTAATGTTATCTGACAATATCATGGTGTAGAAGTGCAAGGAAATACCAATATGTTATGATAAATGTCATTTATTGTTCAAAAACATTACATTAAGGCATCTGCTGGAAATGTTATGATCAACAATTCTCATGCAAATAAGACTTTAAAAACGCCACAAATAGTGTTTTGGAGAGGGGGGTTTCAGAGGGAGGGAGCAGCTCTGGAGAAAGGTCTGTCACTCCAGGTCTGCTGCTTGGTGTGATGGAGACATGAGGTTAGCATCAGGAGCGGAGGCTGCAGGAGGGACCGTGGAGCTGAGGCACACCTGTACTGCTTCTCTTGAGAAGAACTGAAGGACACACAAACAAACCATAGTGTTAAATTATGAAGATGGTTTCCTCCGATTTTTTTTTTTTAAACATAAACGTCAGACTGGCCGCTAAATCTGAAAATGCTGAAGCTAACAACTACCCAACAGCAAGCTAATGCCTTCCTAAGGCTGCCAGGGAGTAGCAAGAGTAGCCTTGTAGCAAGAGAGTGTAGCTAATCACAGCCCTCACAGTTCTTCATCAGTGGAGAAGTACCTCGCCATGTTTTCATCTTCAGAGGAGTCATCCAAAGACTGTGCTGCTGTTCCGGAATATGTCAGGCCCGCTGCACCCTGCTGGGCTTGAACTCTGAGCACGCAGAGTAGGCCCTCACGTCCCGTCTCAGTACATGCATCAGTCCTTCCTGAGAATATATGATAAAAAACAAAACGTCTCAATAGTGCGTTTGTACGTGTGTATGTATACATACACACGTATGCTTCCAGGGAAGCTACCCAACAGCAAGCTAATGCCTTCCTAAGGCTGCCAGGGAGTAGCAAGAGTAGCCTTGTAGCAAGAGAGTGTAGCTAATCACAGCCCTCACAGTTCTTCATCAGTGGAGAAGTACCTCGCCATGTTTTCATCTTCAGAGGAGTCATCCAAAGACTGTGCTGCTGTTCCGGAATATGTCAGGCCCGCTGCACCCTGCTGGGCTTGAACTCTGAGCACGCAGAGTAGGCCCTCACGTCCCGTCTCAGTACATGCATCAGTCCTTCCTGAGAATATATGATAAAAAACAAAACGTCTCAATAGTGCGTTTGTACGTGTGTATGTATACATACACACGTATGCTTCCAGGGAAGCATGATTGATGTATACATTCACATGTACAGGGCTTTCTTTTCTACAGAAATATTTTCCCTGAGTTGATGTCTCTGCTTATGCCATCTAGTATGTGAAACCAAAGATATCTTGGCATAACTGTATGTTTTCGGATTGTCTAACTGTGTATTTGTGTTAAAGTCAAAAGGTCAAGGCCACAGTGACCTCATCTTATGGTTTCAGTTGTCAAGAGACACAGTGTCATTTATACGAGAGAAAATATGTAGAAATATGTAGACGGACACTGCGATGATTAGCGGAGTCATACAACGCAGTGCGGTAATTCTAGTGTAGTTTTTTTTTAATAAATGGGTTATCTTTTTTTACAATCTACAAAAAGTTATCTATACATTTGGTCACAGAATGTTACACAAATAAATTGCCATTAAAGTTGGCATCTTGCTGTCTCGCAAGTCTGACGATGCATCTGAAGCGTCCATCAAGGGCGTTCTGCAGGTAATTTGGATTGTTTGTTTCTTGTGAAGAGGAGAATAACATGAATTCATACCAATATCAGTTTACAATCAAACCTTTTTGTGTTAACCTTGTGTAAACAGAGTCAAAGGACATTGTACAACGATGACACACATTTTCCACAGTACCTGTCATTCACTACTGAACTTCTGACACCCATTACTGGACTGTGTCTTCCTGTAGATTGGTGATGTTCGCAACGCTCTTTTCACAGTCTGTCAAAACAAAATTAGAGTTACAAATGTTAATGCCCCACAACCCATTGCCGATACGGTTGTATTTGCACACCACATCGGACCAAAACAAAACTGCAGTCTGTGAAACAAGCAGTTTTGGTAGATATAAGGGAAATGCTAATATTTCCACATGATACATATTCAGTCCCTTAAGCAAAATAACAATGATGGCAGGCCGCAACCTTGATGCCTTTGTCTACTTTGCTTACAGACTAGTTTGCGGAGTCTCGTGCTGCCGCCCCGTGACCGATACATCATCGCTCTTTTCTGAAACTAATGAAGGCAAATTCACACATGTAGACAGAAATAATCAGAATAAATTAAAAGGTGTAAAGATTGCTAACATTATGTTTGATGGGGGTCATCATTATACATAACAGAGGAAAACTTTGAACATGTATTCCTTAAATTGACTTGCCTTCCTGTGGAAAAAGTTGTTTTCCCAGTTAAACAATCACAGCAGGGAAGCATGATTGATCAAAATTCTTTCAGTGTGATATTAACTTGTATGTCAGCAAGCGTACTTTGGGGATTTTATAAAAATGTATATTTGGCATATTATATAAAATGGTGTTTCTGGTATGTAACTTAAAAGTACCTCTTTAATGGTAGGATCATTTCTCTCCCGCATCTTCCTCGTGGTACGTGGATGATGGTAGTGGGCTCAACCCGGCTTCTCTTTCTCTCCAGGCTGCCCTTCCTGCTCTTCATCAAGCAAAACAAAGTGTTCGGTCCAAGTTATTGACGTTAATGAAACTCCTGTACCTTCACTTGGATCGTCCTTGATTAAAAAACAGAACATAGGAATTGTTTTATAAAATGAATTGCAACTCCATAACATGGAAACATTATTGTCATATTGCATACTATACATTAAACCAAATTGATCTGATATTTTGGAGTAATGGTAGAGAAATACACTCCTTATTAATCTAAAGCATTCATATATCAAATTCATGTTTATATTTATATTGTAGCGTCCCTCAATGATGAGCTAAGCGTCTTGAACTGGTTTCAACAACCATGTATTCACCTCCCAGGTAGCACAGGCTACGGTGGGCCGTAGCATGTGGCTAACAATGGCGTATTAGCTGAAGATTAGCATTGTGTGTATCAACGGACTCCGCAACCGCTGTCTCAGCACTCGGACTGTAAACCTAGATCGTAACGATCTTTAAAAACAATAAACTACTCACCTGACAGAAGGAAGATGACATCGTTTGTCTTCCCAGCGCTCGGTGGTTACTACGCAGCCCCGAGTTAAAGAACCGGATGTTTACTAAAAGCCACACGTCAGTTCCGCTCGCCTGGTCCGTCCGTGGCGCAGTCGGTCCCCCTTCGGGATGAACGGTCTCGCAGGATCCTTCGCATTAGAGGTGTAATCTAGCCTCAAATATTAATATTATATAACGTGAATAACATTCACGATCACTGAGGGACACCACGCAGGGACGGTGATTTTAACAGCACGCTGCGCCGTGCTGGCATGGCAGCGTCATAGCAACCCTCATAGCAACGATAAAAACATTCGCGATAACTATTAAAATATTTATCATAAGCACGAACTGGCTGAAGACTGTGGAAGCAAAGAGCACATTTCTCGCTAGAAATGGTGTCAGAATGTATTTTTATGCCCAAACTAAGTTACAAAACTATATTTTTATCTGAGAGAACAAGGAATATCCGCCATGTTTTCCTCTCCGCAGACGGGAGCTTGTGAGTCACGTGACGTGAGAACACGCCAATGCAAAACAATGGGCTGACAAAATGTTACCATCTCACACTCTGAGAGGCCAGATTGTGAGATGGTAACGTCGTTCCAAGTGGACCAACGTTGCCACTGAACGTTTTCTGATGAGACTGGGTTGCACACACACATGCATGGGTCTCTTCTTAGTTTACAGAGCAGCACTGCTGACTGACTCCCCGGCAACTTCCCCATTACATCTTTACACATTTCCCACAGTGAGCGAGGTTTTCTCTGGCAGCGGACCAGCTGCGATCTCCGAGGAAGAGGGTCCATAAAGCCGGGGCGCAGGTCGCAGCTCGAACCGGCTGCTGGGACCAAAGCAGACAAGAGAACAAACCTCCGGCTTCAACTGCTCCAGATGATGGAACTTCGGTGTAATTTGAAGACAAAAGTGCGCTGTAAGGACTTTTTGGCTCACAGGCCCAGAGTATGATAAAAAAAAGAAGAAAAAAGACAAGCGAGTTAGGCACAGCTGAACACAGCTGCAAGCAATGAGGTGTCTGGTGGGTTTCAGCCGAGCCAAGCTGACTGCCTCGCTTTTATGAGCTGGATGCAAACCGCATTTTATTCAATTGCATGGCTGTCAGCAGTTCGGTGTCATCAAGTTTAACACTCAGAATCCTACCTGAGCTGATCGTCACAGGACAAACAGGAAACGAGGGTCTGATCGGATCAGTGCAGCCTCGGCCAGGACGTGTGTCCACACCCAGCAAACATCCACATTCACCATTAATCAGCAGGAGGAATATCAGCTTTTTCCCATGACTCCACACTCAATGACTCACATGGCGAGAAGAGGTCTTCCTTTCTTAACGCTGGAGTCCTCCCCACTGTACTTCGCTGAATGGAGGAAACCTTGAACGCTCCAGATGGTTTTTCAAAGTCGGGTGCCGAACAATTACATAACAGCTCGTTGGAGATCCCGCCAAGACATTATTGCACTATTGTTTCCCCTGAATGATGTGTGTGTGTTGCTGAGGAATAAAAGTTGCTTACAAAGGACTTCTCATTTTTCTAATTCGGATTTTTCTGTTATCCGAAACTGAACTTTACGCTGAACTCCCTCCGTCTTCACCACAGGGTATTTCTGACAGCAGGATTCAAAAGGCGTAGTGTGTCCAGTGTAATTTAAAAGTTGGCCCAGTCTGAGGATATATATTTTTTTCTGTCCACAACTTTTTACGACTTTGTTTTGTGGAGCTGAGGCCGTTGCAACACAATGTCAGGTAATTCAGCAGTGGCTCCCTTTCCCATTCTCGTTTCCTCCAAAAAGAAAAACGGTCGGTAATCCACGAGGAAATTAAATTCTATTTTATCTCCTTATTAATTGACTTCCTCCAGTGTTTCCCATTAATTACCTCGACTGTAGCCTCCTGCCTCAATCTAATTTGTCCTGCCACAGTTTTGTAATGAACGGAAACAATATTTGCACTTCTCATAAAAACTAAAAAAAGCTTCGGAGGTTTGTTGAATTATTGATGAAAACAATATAATTAATCTGCTCGTCAAGTTAACCGGCGGTAGCCAGATCCATTCAAGTCTGTCCAATAATGGAATGAATTATATTGATCTTCTCGTCAAATCTTATTTCTTATCTCCAGGTAGCTAACCCCTCCATCCACATGCCTGAAGCACTTCAAAATAAAGTTGACTTCACATTACGAACAGCTGTCACCATCTTGAGTCACGACACTAAGTTCTTGATTTATTGGATCAGAAAGTGACTTGAACCTGCCAAAGAACCGTGAGAATAGATTCAGCATATTGACAAGATACGAATCAGTCACTTAACAGCTGATACACCGTGAAACTAGGATTCTACTCAGTCAAGCACCCAAATTAAAGAACAGCCGAAGAGCTACGGCCACATTACGTTTCTCAGCTACTCAGTGGTGGTAGTTACAGTTTGTAGTTGTTGAAGTTGGTGCTTGATCTGTTACCTGAAAAATGGCTAAACCCCAAGGAAACCCAATTTAAATCCAGATCTTCATTACGCACAAAATTCCTTCACAAAATTGTGGATCCAATATGTTTTTAGATCAAGATCTGCACATACTTCTCTGAGAAATCTGCAAAAGTGTTGCCAAACTCCTTATTTCATAATGTTAAAAAGATTGAAAACTATACATTGGATCCATCCCTTGATCCAAAGTCTTATGAGTTCTAACGTCATTCCACCGGGTTCCGGATGCACTCAGCCATTAACAGTTGTGAATGGGTTCGGCTCATAACCTGCAGGTATCAGCAAGCGAGTCACTGAGTGTTTCTGTCTGCCTCAACTCTTGAGCACAACTCTTGTTGTGTGACGTCAGTTTCTGCTCTCAGAGTTAAGGTTGACTGTTCCTGCGTCAATGACAGTAGAGACGCTAGAGGAGGAAGAGACAATGTAAACACCATAAAACAAATGGTCTCCCTGTCAAGACTTTACAAGGCTGATGTTTAACATTAGCGCGGTAGACGATGAAAGAAAATAATACGAGTTTGAAAACAATCTGTTGAATTGCCACCCGATTCCACTGAGTCAGGAAAACGACACAGTTCCATTAACCAGATCCTGGGTCAGTCTGCCAACACTTGCAGGCAAACAGAACTTGGCGTAACACCAGTTCTCTCTGCACCACAGATACGATCTGATTCTCTGAGAAACACTGTCCTCATTTAAATCTTCGAGATTTCCTGCCTCTGAATAAATAGGGTGGTTTCCTCTCCATGCTAATCCTCAATTAATATCATGTACTTGGGTTTCAGAGCAGTCTTTGGTGGTTTCACTGCTGTTTCCAATGCTTCAGCCATGCTAACAAAATAAATGTGGGTGAAGTTTTTGGCGTTGAAACTGTTGTCGCCCTCTCCAGTGATGGGTTGACATGGAAGATTTTATGAGGCCTGCAAGTTGTTGGAATAAACCCATACCAGACAGCTAACAAACATTGTACTAGACCATAACTGCACGCATATCACAGCCCATGGCTCGATCCTCACAGCAGAGTGAAACTCTAACCGAACTGTGGTTTGAGGTTCATTTTCTGTCGGTGTCCTACAAACAAGTCCAGCCCCTGCGGAGACAAAACCTGATAAAGGATATTTATCTGCGTCACACGGCTCCATTGTTGCCCAAAAACGATCCACATTATTCCGAACCCCATGATACTCCCAATGAGTAATGGGCCCAACCTGCCATTATTCACCACTGACACTGGGTCGTCAGGTCAGACTCCGAAATCCATCGGTAGCATGAGGCGAAGGATTGTTTACATTATCCTGTTAGAGTGTGAAGTTTGACTTTCCTAGAAATCTCTCAGAAAAGTGACGACACTTACTATAAAGTATAGCATTAGCACACACGTGCAGGATGACATTTGATAGCAACATGTGTACATGAGTTACACAATGCACATGGGTGTTGTAGTTCATTTTGAGTCAATGCTGCGGCCATCCTGCTGGTGTATAATAATTCACACCTTCAGTAAAGAATCAATGAGTCTGGGCTCAGTGCCAGAGACAAGGTAAGGAAGTTCAAAAGCTATCGAGGGACAGACTGATAAATTGTTGGTGTTACCCAGGTTATTGTCTGTAGTTTTCAAAGCTACAGAGGTTCATTGAATGCATCACCTGAAGCAGGTGGTAGTTTACATGGCTTACAGAGGTCCCTTGAATGCATCACCTGCAAAATGGCAGCAGGTACAGATTGTTCTGAAGAATAAGATAAGATATTAAAAGATCACAGAGTTTTTGTAAGAGTTGAAGTGGAGAGGAAACTAACTTCTGACCAGCATGTGCATTAGGTTGGAGAAAAGGACATACAGCTGTTTGTGTGATGCAAAGCGATGAGGTCATGTCATCTTCTTGTTGTTGTAATTTGACAACATTATCATTTTGTTTCAGGACCCTTCATACCCTAACCCTGCCGTAAATCATCTGAACTCGCTGGTGCTCCAGACCTCAGATATTTACAATTCTCCCTGATTGTCTCCTTTGCCGTTGTAGGTCATAAGGAACCAGCAATGTTAAAATGAGACCATCTCAAAACCAGTTAAAAACTTAATTCTACATTTAAGTTGCTCATTAGGTCAAAAGAACAGTTAAAGAAAATATGCATTAGGAAAATGTCCAAAGACAAACAAGATTGAATGGAATGTTATCCAGATAGAGGCTTTTTTCACACTCTTTCCATAAATCAGTAAAAAAGAAATCAAACAAACCCGGTCACTATGCTCTTTGCCTGCTATGCAGAGTTGTGGCTGTGGTCCACTGGAGATGTGTAATTAGTGAGAGCAGGAGAGCAGAGTTTGGGAAAGGCCAAGGATAAAATGCACAAGGCCATGGAGAAAACGCTGCTAACCATCACTCCCTGTGTCGGGATCCCGGCTCAGCGGCATGCGAAGAAGTCAAATACTGCAGACGACCAATCCTGAGCGAGACCCGCGTACACAGGACTAACCCACATTCGTACGCTGTCCTACTTTTTTTGGAGCGCTGCTCTCTCCGGAGAGGGAATGACATAACATTCATTCGGAGGGAGAATTTACAACATGAGCTTCACCCAGTAAACCTCTGCTTTCCTCACTCTCACCGAGGAGGCCCTGCGATACTGGTGATGTAACATCCCAGCTATTCCATCCGTTAGTATTTCAGATCCCACGTGGGAGTCAGAACACAGGTGTGCGCCTTGATGCCTGCGTTATGTTCGGCCGCTTTCCAAACAAGAGCTCAAACATCCATGTTTGGCTGGAGCCTCTAAACATTGCAATTTCACAGACTGCCGTCTACAAAGGCAGCTCAGAGGGCCGGGGGTGTACGATTGATTTACAGATCATCCATACCCACAACTCCACTCCGTCATTTCCTCTCTGATTTATGTGTGACAACATTTGTTGCGGACAAAGCAGAACGGACAAAAAAACTCAGAATGTAAACTTTGACACATTTGGGACTGAGCCAGTCGGCTACTTTCTTTTTGGATTTGCAAAAGCACACAAACTTGTTTCCAAACGTGTGAGGCCTACCTTTCGTCCATCTTGGCCAGGCATTCCAGGAGGACCCACAACACCATACTCTCCCTGAAATGACAAATTAGGCCACCTATCAAAACAGCAACATATTTTACATGATTATGTCAAATAGAAAAGCAATTTCAAAAAAGGAAAAGGGGATAACATGCATACTTTTTCTCCTTTTGGGGTTTGACCAGGGGACAGTCCGTGATCTCCTTTTTGTCCCTGCAACCCATGAACAGAGAACATTTTTCTTTTTTTTACAGAGACACAAATAGAAACAAGATATTTCCTTGCCCGCGACCCAGCGTTCTCTGCATATTTGTTGCATTGCCGCAGCCCCTTCCAGAGAAGCCTGCACTTTGCATTCACACTATCAAAGAGTTATGACTTCAACCTACTTCTCGGTCGAGTGCGGCGGGTTTGTATTTACACAAACCTGCGCTCCATTTATGCCCTCCTGTTACTTGGTTTACACCAATGCAGAGAGAAGTGATGTGGGATGGGAGTGGACGTGAACATTCTTCTGCCTTTTCGGGCAGTGGGAGTCTTGTTATTGAATTCAGGGTCAGCATTTGATGTTCACTCATAGAATAGCTTCCTGGTAACGTGTCTCTTGAGTTAAATGTCAGAAGGAGGTCTAGACGTCTTCCAAAGAAACATGTAAAGAGAAATTTAAGCACTGTTTTGGAAATGCAAAAACAAACGGGATCAGTCGATTTCAAAAAGCTCTGATTTAATTTATTAAACTACTTTGCATGTGGAAATGAACCCAGCACTGTGACTCTCTTTGGTTAAATCTTCCAGTTGTATTCTCAAACCTCTTCTGCAAAAAGGCAACAGCACACTAGCAGGTCAGTCTTAAGTGGGAAAGAAGCACTCTGTTTTAAAGGAGACATATTCTGCTCAGACTCAGATTCATAATTGTGATGTGGGTTATTACTTGAAGAGGTTTACACGCTCCAATGTTCAGAAAACTCATCACTTTCCTCACTGTCCATCGCTGCAGCTCCTCTTTTCTCCTCTGTCTGAAACACTGAGTTTAAGATGCTGTCTCTTTAATGACCCAGTCTGCTGTGATTGGCCCGCTGGTACACTCCATTGTGAATAGTCAACTGTATAGAAAATGTCGGCCTCCGCCCATTTTTCACCTGGCTTTGTTAGCAGGTCAGACTTGCTTGCATTATACAAATATATGGCATTGTGACATCACCATTGTTGTCATTTAAGGAGCTTCTGTGTTTATTGTGCTGTAGAGGAACTCCCTTTACTTCTGACTTTGGGCTTTTTAACTTTGCAGAACTTTTACATGCATAAAAAACTGTATAACACACTAGAGGATTCGTCTTAACTGAGACAAAATGTCCCATCAGCTGTATTTCTGCTCATTTAGACCTGCATGTTAGCGTCAGCCACAACTTGGCAGGGATCGGTCTGTGGGAACTTTCTCCAGACTGATTTGTCTACAGTCTCCGGCCAAGAGCAACATACATACATGAACACTTTGTTTTTAAAGGTTTTCACCTTAACTAGAGTTTAATCTCAAAGTGAAGCTAAATTAGGGAATTTTCTCTGTAAGCACTTCTACCTTCCAGAGATTATACACATATTCCATGGCCTAATTCATTTTATTTTCAAGGCTAATGTTAGGCTACTTACAGTAATAAGTGATTGATAAGTTTCTTGTCTCAATTTATCTTCATTAAATCCGGACAAAGGGACGTGTTCAGAACAGAGTTCCGCGAACACAGAGGCAGTTTTCATGCAGCTGGGTCATTTTTCTTAAAACAGAGAACTGAGTCAGACCAGACTGTCTGCTGTGTGGGGTTTGTGCGTAAACGAGTCAAACCGAGCCAGGCCAGGTTTGGTTATGCTCCAGCCAACACATGTATGATATAAGAGCTTTGGTTTTCTTCTCTGGTTAAACCAGGCCAAAGCATGGTATCAATTATGTTTTTTGAAGCGCGAAGGCTGTGGAAAATGCTGAATTTCAGTGCATCTGATAGAATTGGGTAGAGGCATGAAATACCAGCAATTTTCTGTTTGATTCTAGCAAAGTCGAACATGCAGCCTCCATTATGATATCAGGCTGACACATTATGGAGCCGACCAACCCTCTCTGTTGACAGTTCAAACCAGCTGGAACGCAGACTGATGTCAAGTACTTGCAAATTAGTCACACAGACATAAAACTGCTGTTTTCTGCTGAATGGACACAAATGGCTTTGTGAGAAGGTGAGAAGCTGAAAACTACGATACAGACAATCACAAACAATCGCTGGAGGAACAAGAGACTGTCGCTCTTCCATTCTGCATTATTGTTTGAATAGCCTTGTTTAAGAAATATCAATATATAATGTCAAGGTTTTACATTTTTCCTCTTAGAAGAGGAAGTAATGGAATTGTTTAAGAGCAGTTCATTGTTCATTGTGATGAAGAAACTCAATACTCAGAGATTGAATTACATTGGAGGTAATGATTAAGGTAGTTGGTCAGTCAGTCGTGTTGTTGGTTGGTTTGTCAGCAGGAATACGTAAATATTACTGATACATAAGATAAACACTCAACAAGCACTTCATTAGGAGCACTGCACTTCTAGGGGGAAGGGGATAGGGGCTCCCTTTGCTTTCCAACTGCCTCCATTCAATTATGCATAGATTCCACAGGATGTAGAAGACATCCCCTCGAGATTCTCATTGCAAATTGTCGACAGATTTGTCGGCTGCACAGTCACGCTGCAAGTCTCCTGTTCTACCGCATCCCAAAAGTGTTCTATTGTTTTCAAACCTGAGGACCGTGGAGGCCGTTGAAGCACGATGAACTCATCGCCAGGCTCATAAAACCACTCTGAGAGGGGTTTTGCTGTGTGTCTCGGCGAATTATCCTGCTGAGAGTTGCCATTAGGGCATGGTAAATTGTGGCCATAAAGGGAAGCTCATGGTCAGCAACAATACCCAGATAGGCTGCAGCATTCAAATGATGATTCATTGATTAAGGCTGCCAAGAGAAAATTCCCACACCATTACACCACCACCACCACCACCCTGGACTGCTGACACATGGACCCATGGGTTGATACCCAACTCTGATGCTACCATCTGTGCACCTCGACAGAAATAATGATTCATTAGACCAGGCTACGTTTCTTTTCCCAGCTTGAACTGTCCAGTCTCGCCGGGTGTGTGTCCACCGCAGCCTCAGATTTCTGTTATTTGCTGACAAGACTGGAACCTGATGTGGTCTTCTGGTGGAGTAGCTCATCTGTCTCAGGTTTGGACATTCAGTCCATGCTATGCAACAGTTATCTGATTAACCTGTCAGCCTGTCCATTCTCCACTAGCCTCTGTCATCGAGGAGGCATTCTCCGTCGCCACTGGATCTATCTTTGTGTCTCTCAACAGTGTGAGTAAACTGCAGCAGTTTAGAGTTTCAGAAATACTCAAACCAGCTTGTCTGGCACCAACAATAATTCACGTTCTTTTTGATATTTAGCTGGATTATGTAAAATAATTGCACTGAATGCATTTCAACAAAACTTGCTGGAAGGGTGGGAAATGGGCCGTGAGAGGACTGGATACATTTAGGCAAAGAACCAGACAAAGGGGTTGATACAGACATTTTTTACTTTCTCTAAGATGAAGTGTCCATTGGACTTGATTAGTCCAAGATGACTTCTTTGAGGACTTCCTCATTAATTTATTGTGTTCTAGTGTTAATCAAACTATTTGAAGGGAAACAGGGTAGGTTTGGTTCAAGGCGAATTACTTTATCTCTTTGGCTTAAAAACTTAATAAATTATTCTAGGATCCACTTAATGTGCTGCACAGTATAGGTCTCATGTTCATTAGAAAAATTTGAGAGATAACATTGTTGATGCATCAATGCTGTACCTTCACTCCTGGAGAGCCAGGACGACCAGGGTTTCCATGTGGGCCGGGCGGACCCTGGAAACGGAGAGACACACACATAATTAGTGAAGACAGAGAAGGGTGGTCATCATCAGGGTCATTGAGCAGGTTTCCATTTCAGCAGCTAAAAGGGGGGGGGGGGGGGGTAGTGTTATGTATGAGGTATTCACAGATGTAAGCACATATTGTTCCTTTTCCACTGCCTGTGTTATGGGACAGCTCAGCAGTGCCCCAGGATCACCCTGTGTTTGTGTATAGATGCTCTGTGAGACGCTCTGTGTCTCTTGCCTGTCTTCCTGCCTGTCCCAAGTCCTGACATATGGATGTGATTTTCCTCATCCACACACTTTTCCACTGTTTTCTGGGTCCCCACAAAGTTAAGGCCACCATTCCTCAAATGCTTCATGCCAGAGCCAAGGTCATCTGTTATATACGTTAAATGTGCTTAGACGTAATTCATGAGGCCATCAGTGCCAATTGTTTTATCTGAATGGATCATCTCCTGCCGGTCTGGCCAGGTGGGTAAGATGTACAGGAGCAGAGAATGAGGAGACAGATTTTTTTTCTGTCTGGCTGAAAGGACTACAAATTAAAGCAAGCTGCAAAGACTGATTGTTTGGAGGAATAAAGCCGCAACTTCCTGAGGCATTCAGCAGAATATTCCTCAATTTAACTGCACACTTGAGTGGAGTGGGGTAGAACTGCTGAGCATGGAAAAATCTTCCCCCAGCAAAATCCAGAACGCAATGAAACATGTTCAGATGTCTTGAACAGGAAGCTACTGTATCTCCAGCCCATTCTTTCGAGTTATTCAGACTTTCCATGGAGCTGGAGGTGAAAGTGAGGGGTAGGATTACTCTGAGTCAAACAGTCGTTGGAGGCCAAGAGGTGTAAGTGTACGGCTGGGTGATCCAGCCGGTCTCTGTCTGTTACTTATCTGTGCTCTATTATCAGACTGTGGAGAGGGAGTCCAGCCTGGGCCCACCCCTCTTCCCTCAAACTGCCCAGACCTCTTCCCCCTCGCAGGCGCTTGCTGTTGGACATATGGAGACACTTACCAGAAGCTCATCTACAGATTTCCTCCTCCTCCTCTATTCAGAGCACCCCCCCCCCCCCTTTCCCTTGCTCAATATTAAAACGTATGGAAGTCATTACCTCCAGATAGGAAGCACGGGCAAGAGGAGACACAGAGAAATTGGGAGGTCAGGGCAGAATATTACAAATTGCATTCTTACAGTCCATAAGATGCCGATGACTCGGTGGGCGGATGTTATCCCGGTGGATAAGGGGAAGAATGAGTCACCTTGTTCATCTATCTTTACGTGGGTGATAAGGGGAATAAACCTCCTCTTTGCGTAATTATTGAAAAGCAAGAGAGCATTTAGATTTCACCGAGGAGTAAACACCAACATGCACAGGAGCAGGACTATAAACCCAGTTCTGCAGCATACACACAAACACAGCTGAGGCCTGCAGATGAAGGGCACCTGTATGCCGAAGCTGTGACCAGGTTTTACGATGTGAGTCGATGGCTTTTACAGGAGTCACACATGCAGTGCTACTGTTTTATAGATCATTAACCCAGAACAGAGCCGCTCACACCCTCTCTGGACTGCGCGGGCGGAAACACTGGTCCTTAGCATGGTGATTATTCAATATGATACACGCTCGGATAATAGTAATCCTGACTGACTGTTATTTCAATTGGCAAGAATTTTGGTGCAAAGCTACGTGTTGAATGCTTCTGATCATTGATCTGATTGAGACCACTGGAATGCTCATGTTTGAAAAGATTAAGTCATTATGGTTAGTCAAGTCTTTGCCCAGGATTGAACGATTTGTTTTGTTTGTTCGACGACAGATTTCCATGAAACCTGGTGAAAGGATGGGGCCAACAAAGGTCCCATTTATGGATCATTCATGGATCACATTTAGTGTTGTAATATTTATGAGTGTGTCCAATTAGGTGCGGATCGAAATTTTTTTTTTATTCTAGCCTGATTGATTGACAGATTGTTTCAGTGCAGAAAACTGTACCGTAGAGGTGATGTTTTATCTGTTCAAGTACTGTTGCTGCAGCAGGGAATTTAATTACATTGCCTTTTTTTTTTTAGGTAGTATCTGGAAGGTGGGCTTAAAATATACAGATGTATACAGAATTACTTCAATCCAGTATGTATTGATTCAATTAAAGCTTCTACAATTCATGCAAACTCAAAATCAGGGACATTGTTAGGATACCGGTCTGCATATGCTCGGTGTTACTGTCAGGAAGAATTCCTTGGTGATGAACTCTGATGAACTCTGTGTCACTGGCATCTGTGAAAACTCTGCCACCAGACTTCAACTCTCCCAATGTGCTCCCTGTTAGCTCAAGCGCAATAGTGGAGAAGTGTCTGTGTAACTAATAATAACGGAGAAAATGCTAATCAAGCTTCCGAGAGGCTGCTCATCGATCCGTACACGTGTGATTCATTTCGGAAGAGTCTGAATATGACAACATCCATAAATCAAATCTGTTTTCCACACCAATCAACCGGTGACAAATTCGGAGCTGAGTCTCCGTCGTCATACAGTGTCAACCCTCCCTTCAGTGATTATGCAAATGTTTTCAATTTCACAAAAACCCAGCATATAGTGGCTTGCACGCTGGTGGGTCTGTTCCTCTGCACAAAGCCTTCTTTGATCCACTCTCAAGCCTTCCCTCCGGGGCCGGGTGAACTCCAGCACTCTGCCGGGCTTATGGCAGTTTCGAGGAACGTTGACGCTCTCACATATCACAGATGCTGCTCAGTCGCAGCAGCGGCGGGGGCGGCGGGGGCGATGAGGCTTTCGGCTCAGTCAGACATGACACCTAGCCATCGCTGAGGTAAATCCCTAAAGGTGCCGGCACATTCCAGCTGCTGTGGAGAATTTACGATGAGTAAGCTTGCCCAAGTTTTCCCCAGAAAGACCACACAGTTCCTGCAACAGCAAATGTTTCACATCAGATCTCTTCCCCTGCGACTTCTCCCACATCTGGAATGAAAGAGAAACGTGAAGGACCTTCCCATGATCAGAGTCGCTCTGTGCTAGTCAGAAAATGCTGAGGAGAATAAATTCATCACACGTGTCCTTCACTTCTCGAGGCCTGTTGAACTTAATAAAACAATAGGAGGCTGTTGTCTTAATGTCACACACACACACACACACACACACACACACACAAACAACATTACAATTTGTTACTCTTCAGTGTGCACAACCCTCATCCACCAGCCGTGTTGAGGAACAGTAGGGAAACATAAACAACAGAGTGTAATGACTCTTTGAGCAGCTGGATGAGGAGAGTTACCGTTCATTAACTCCTATGTTATAAAAATAAAAATCTTCTAATGTGGGTTGTGCAGGTTTTTTCCCTGATCAGATCCACTTGAGAGTTGTGTGTGGGTTCCAGGTGTTTCTTCATCATTTGAACTATTGAGGAAAAAATATGACAGTTCAAGAAAACAATCAGTAAGAACCTGAACGGCTCCCTAAGGTTTTGTTGGAGTTTTTTTTGCTCTGAGGTCGACGTGGCCTGTGGTTGGGTCTCAAGAGCTTGATGATGAATGAACTCTATAGAGGCTGGTGCGCTACTGGATAGAGCTGCTGAGCTCCAGACAGGGTCTTAACTGGCTTTAATAAGATGGGGACAAAGCCCTCTTTCTTCCATGTTTAAAGAGATTGGATTCCCACAGCCCACCCCTCTGAGGCCCGACCGCAGTCTCACGGGCTGTGGCAGGTAGCTCACACACACACACACACACACACACACACACACACACACACACATGAGTGCTCTGCAGGGGATCTTCAACAGGAACTTTGCAACCCTCATTGCTATCTCTTCATTATTTCCAAGTTTGCAATCTCAGGAGAAGTTAAACTTCTTCTCCATTCATTTTCATAAAGGGGCTGATTAAAAGGGCACAGACATCAGTAGCATCAGTAACTGGGCAGAAGAAAGAAACCAAACTGTCACTTGGGATAAATCCTCTTCCAATGCCCCCCCCCCCCCCCCCCCCTTTTCTTAAATGTATTCTGAAAACATGAGCTTGAAATAACATCTGCTCTCACTCCTTGGTTCCATCAGGAGCTCCCAGTCGAGAGAGAAGGCTCCAGAACTGAGTTCAACACACTAGAGGCATTCACTCATTGTTAACATAGGACGTTTGCCTAATTTAAGCACTGCCGCTGTTCTCCTATATATAAATGCAGTGTATAAACGCTCGCGCAACCTTTTTCATGTCTGAGTAATTCCTACCGCATGTGTTCGATTAATTTCAAATTGGCAACCTGCAGGTTTGTAGCTTATGGTTGTTTGGTCTTCAGCTTTACAGATGGACTTTGGCAGTGGAGATGCACAGCTTGATCAAACCCTGAGCCAAAGCAAACTAACGTCTGGATGAATAATGCTCCCTGATCCAAAGATGTCACTGAGTGCTTGATCATGAATGCTCAAAGCCTGTCCCTGTCAGCGCACTCAGAGCGGTGTGATGGTACGATAATGCGGGATCAGACATGATTAGGGCATCATTCAGGCTTTGGAGGGGTTTAGAGAGACATCATTGAAACTATAGAAAGAGGGAACTAAAGTAAAGGTAAAGGGAAACTTGTCTCACCCTTGGGCCCCTCTTCCCTGGCTTTCCTGGCAACCCTGGAAGTCCTTGAAGTCCCTGAAAAGGAAAAAGATGAAGATGTCAGGGACAGAGTGAAGTCAATCCATAAACAGCGAGGATGAAGACTAGTTTCTGCCTTTTGTTGTGTCATTTCAAAGAAATCCTGAATAGACATGACAGTGTTCAGAATGAAGAAAGAGCAGATAAAAGACCCTTGAGGTCGATATTAAATCAGGAACAACATCTTAAGCTTCTCTGCAACTTTTAGCCAACGTCCATCAACAAGCACTCGGCCAGTGAGACGCTGGCAAACATGAAAATGTCTCGTTAGAGGCCGAAGCAGCCCTGTTATTCTTAAGCCAATATTATTTCCGTGCAAAATCACCACAGTGCCCGGTATGTGAGGCTGATTCGTTGTACTGGCAGCCTGTTCTACACTGGCCCAGGCACAGCCAATCACATTAATAATGGACATCAGCTAGCTTTAAAACAATTTCATACTTGGATTAGCAAAGCCAGGTCCCTCAATCTGAGGGACCTGGATTTGCCCGAGACGTCGATTGTTACTTCCTTTCCCATGGACCAGGACATTTAGAGAAAGAGGGAAAGGAGAGTATGCCTGATAAACTGGGCTTCTTTTATAATGTCAGATGTATAGATCAATTCCGTCTGACTTGGATGAGATCAATATGAAACTCTCTCAGCCAGCAGCCAACACTTTGAAAAGCCACAGGGAATATCAGCAAGATTTAGACTCACACCATTGCATCTTGGGAAATGTCATCACAGTGGACAGCTTTAAATACAGGTGATCAGACCCAAGACGCATAGAGGACACATGGATATGGAATTGATCATTAAATAAAGATGGAAGACAATAGAACTCTGCAAAAATGAAGCCAAATTATCTTTATCTCCCTCTAGTGGCTGGCTGCAGTATAGGTCACAAACCCCTCCTCCTTCTAGTATAAGGCCAAAGAAAACATTAAATAAATTTTGCTCAAAAAAGCGTGTCCATTCAGCAGTGTGTAGAAATGTGTACACAAACGTGTCCTGGGCCACTGACGTCCTTAAATACAAAATTATTTAATCAACAGTGTTCTCGTTTCATTTGCAACTGATCAGGCACGACAGTCAACAAACAGAAAACTACAGACGACCAGAGGATGTGAGATCTGATCGCATCACTCGAGTCATATTCCAAGTCCGAGTGTAAACTGACATACTTAGAGCCCGTCCACATGTGACTATATCGGCCCAAACCCATGTCAATACCAGGTGTGAACAGAACCTATGACCCTTAGGTTAGTCTACACACCTGATTCGCTCTGTAAACTGCAGCCGCTGTTGGAGTGAGAGCCAAGACTTGGCAAGATCTCACATCTGACATCTTTATAGAGTTTATACGGCTTATAAACTTTTCATGATATGCAACTCTGGCTCCAAGTCATAATTTCCCTTGAGGTTATTTTGTCACAGCTGTTCAAGTGTGATAGAAGCAAATAGGGATAGATTGGCGTTAATTACTTCTGTCTGATAGAACCGGTCTGACTGGCTTCAGGGAAATTCAGAGCTGTGGTTTCTAAAAACTTAACTTAACTTAAATATTTAAGTTATGTTAAAGTATTGGTCACAGCTGATCTAATACAAGGCAGAGACATCCTTTTAACAAAAGAGAGGTAGAAGAACAGTGCCTAGAAGGAGCACATAGTCCGCTGCAAATGCTGCTTTATAAATGTCAAATTCGAATACTTGGACTCTGCTCAGTGCCAAAGCTTCGTCCTGAACTCAGAAAGGTCAGCCTTCCCCTGCAGTCTTACGATGATCTAATTAAAATGATGAATGAATATCTCTTCACCAGTATCTTTTCATTTCTAATGCTTTGTCAGTGAAATCTACTGTACGTGGTGTGCATGCTGAATAGATTTCATGCTTTTATTTTTATGTTTTTACAGACATTAAAAATGTCAGCGTTATCCTCAGAGCCAGTAAAATGTTATATCCCATGTCACGGCTCTGTCACATGCTGACAACTCCACAATGTCAAAGAAAAGAAAAGGAAATAGAGCCAAGACAAAGCATATAAAGCATGAAATAAAAGTGGGCCTAAAATTGAACCCTGAGGGATACCACAGCTGCAGACCCTCTTTTAGTTTTTGCCTTTGACCTTACTTTTAAAGTATCCCATCTCTAAGAAGTCAAATACAAGTCCTCTCAGAAGAATCTAACACCTCATCGCCAGCCGCTGCACTCAGACAACCACCAAACGGCAAAGGGCAGCTTCAAACCTGACTGTTTTTACCTCTGCTGCTAAAAAACGAAGAAAGCACGATAGTCAGCACCAATTTGAAATTGATAGGAAATCTTTGACACCACATAAAGTATTTGAAGCTAGTCGGAAAACACATTGACGAAAGGGAATGAAACAAATTGAAGATCTCCAATAGTTACACAGACAACACTTCCATTGTCGAATTAGACAACACTCTAGAGATTCAAATGCCTGCCAACAAATTCACAAAACCACACAAACAAGAGACACATCAGCAGTGAATGGAAACATCAGAGAGAGGGAAACCAACTTAAGCCGTTGAGCTGCTATGTCATTCTGATCTAAAGATGTGAAATGATGAATTAAAACATGCCTCTGTTACTTCATAAGGAATTAATTCGCAAAAGACTTTAATGTAAACATGTCACAAGATGAATAACAATTCTGCAGTGCCTGTACAAATATGCACTGATTGTGGGTGTGATAAATGTGCTTAAGTTTGTGCAAGGGTTTCTGGGGCATGTTTGTGTTGTGTTTATTCAGCGCTCACACACTCACCGGTGGTCCTGGTTCTCCCTTTAGTCCAGGAGCTCCAGCCAGCAGCGAGTAGTGGGTCGGTTCCTGGTCGAATGTTTGGAATCCATCTGTTGCAGCTGGAGTCACTAGAATAAGCGAGGTGGGTTTGACATCATGCACATCGGTCACCCTTGGCTCAGGTTCCTTTGGAGGAACTGTGCTCAACTCGGTTTTATGGGGAAGGTAGGCGGTTGAAGGAGACGCATGTGTGGAGGCAGGGGTGGTCTGGAGGTTTGGCTGAATCTCCAATGGTCTAGTAGAGGAAGGTAAATCCATACTATCCCCATTGGCAGTAGTATCTCTTTGCTTTGTGTTCTTGCCGGCGTGTGAAGTTGGGTTCGGTGGCGTCACGTTGATCCTCAGCGATGTAGTAACCGTTTGAGTTGGAAATTCGAACGGGCTTTCCAACCCTGGATGAAGCTGTGGAGAAACAGACGCAGCACCGGGTTTTTGAAACACAGATGTTTGGTTCTGCGTCAGCGACCGGTCAGTTGGGACAAGAATTGTAGTCCTGGTGTTTTCCGCCGTCAAAGCCAGAGTCGGCCTCTGGCCCTTTGTGGAAAGCTCTGTCAGTGACAGCGGAGCTACGTGAGTGACAGTAATGTTTGGGTCCGTGGAAAAAAGAGGTAGAAGGGGTGGAAATACGGGCCGATAGGTGTCGGCTTCTCTGCAGTGTTTCTTAATGTAATCACAATAGTTATGAGCTGCCTTAGCAGATGGATAAATGTCAAACTGACATATGGCGCCTTCAAATGGCACCGAGTTGTGGTTCATTTTTCCCAGGAGGAAAGAGCCCTCCGGATCCAGGGCCTCCTCCTTTTTAGAAGGCAAATCTGCATGTACACTTTGATTTCCACAAGAAGTGTGTAGAAACACCTCATGGCCTTGGACGTCCAGGGCCAGACTGTGCCAGCGGCCATCGTGGACATCATAGTCGAAACTCACAGAGCTCCTCTGCCCCACGTGGACCACAACCTTACCCGGCACGAACTGCAGCGCGAGCTGCACTTTCCGTTTCTTGGACAGAACTGAGAAAAGAAAAGCGCTGTTGACGCGATGGACAGACAAGCTGAGGATCAGGGAGAGGTTGGCGGAGCTGTAGTTTGCAGGGATAACAGTGCGCAGAGGAACCTGAATCCGTGCCCTGGGGGTGAGGATGATTCCAGACTTGAAGGGGATGAAGCCATTAGGGATGGTTCTCGTTCCTGAAGATGGTGCCCCGCCTGGCCTTCGCTCAGAGAGCCCGAGCTGCTGCAGAACATCCACATCTTCAGAGAGACAAGAGAAGGAAGTCAGTGACTCAACGCTTTATAGACCTTAAGTATCTTCAGGTGCCAAACAAGAACCACATGTTCGTTACAATACAATCCTGATTTCTTATACAACAAACTGGTGGGTATATGGCTTCCTTCTTTCAGGATCCTCCAGTAATGGCACAGACTACAAAAGGGAAAACGTATGACAATATATAAATGTCCAAGAAAGAAACTATGCACTTAATAATGTTCTTTATTTAAGAAGATGCCATATTAATTCAGTCCCTATTCACAGTCTCCCACTCCAAAGCTCAAAGAAACGTGCAGCAATATAAGTGCTAATTAGTTATGTTGGGATGTCAAGCAGGGAGTTCACAGGTTTAAAGTGAGGCTAATGAAAATAAAGCAGCAGAAGCAATTTACAAAATAAAGGGCACATAACATCTTCTACGGGGCCATACATCAGCATCCAGTTCTTGAAATTGCAGCAAATTATGTAATCATTGCATCAGTCTGAAATAGAGCAATCTTAGGGAGACGGAGAGAAGAGGAAAGTGGTAGTGTGGGGGGGAGGGGGGGGGGTTAAGAGGTGTATTAGTGCGGAGACAGAAAATGAAACCTCACTTTTTCTGGAAACGTATGCTGATTAAAGCCGATCGCTCTGACAGGGGTGCGAGCTCGTGGACACGTACTGCTGTGTTTTCTGCACGCTTTAATTACCACTCGCAACTCATGGGAGGGAGATCCAGGTAATTTGTTGTGTGTACTTTCTGATTAGATCTGCAGTTTTATTGAGTTTAATTAAATCCATGTTTAACGGTAGCTAGAAACAGCCTTTGAAGAGGCGATCCTGAGAAACTGGGACCCACTGCTGCAGATATTGTTAAAGGATAACACAAAAAATGACTTCTTCATCTATTGTCTATCTATAATTAAATTCATATTATTTGATATTTCACGAGGAAATAAATCTTCAATAATCAGAAGTTACTGTATTTACTGACCTAACAGACCTGAAGTTAGAGCCACTGAAACAACAACACATTATCATTTCAATCTGGACATAACAACCGTGCTCTTATAAAGTCCAGTTATCTTACCAGTCATCAGTTCTGTCAAACACAGGCTTTTTGGTTAGTTTACCAAGGTTGGAAAATAAGAGGCGATCAACCCCCACAGCCAATCAGCATATCCTGAATCCAGTATGTAAATCCCCAAAGTACGTGCCATGCAGAAACTAAAGGCTTATATATGGAATCTCACATATCCTTCCTTTTCCAGACTAACGCAAACCAAATGTGGGCCACTCTGAAATAAACTGTTAAATTATAAATGATGGCTCAGCAGAGGAAACACAAATACAGACACGTTGTGTGTTTGGAGGGAACCCCCCCTCAGTGTGTGCAGGCAGTGGGAGGCCAGAGAGAAAAACGACAGAAACTGAAAGAACAAAGACTTTCTTCAGTTAAGATACCAACACAGCACAGATTTGAAATCTTAAAACGGTGTAAAGACGGCAAGGGTGTCTCTTTACTTTGTGATTTCTGAATATAACTTCACAGCTTTCCCTGCTCACTTAAATCTGAGAGGACAGCCAGGTCACCTATGGCTTTTTGTGACTTCCTGGAGAGCAGGATAAAGATAGAAAGCCGAGTATTTCAGAACATCCTAGAGATGAAACTCTGCCAAAGAATAAACAACACAGCGACATTCCCAGACAAATGCATCTGTTAGTATTCAGTCAATGCACACTGAAGATTTCCTGCGGCTGCTTCAGTCTTCTAATGGAGACAATGAGTGGTAATTGATAGACAATTAAAATTGTGCTTCAAGAACTCCCCATCCAGAAAAGTTTTGGGGTTTTGGGTATTTTGTTGGTCTGTGACGCAACAAGAAGACTCTGGGATCGAATCTGAAATCCTTTCTGTGTGGAGTTTCTTTTTGGAGGGGAGAATTTGTTGAGAGTTTTGAGCATGAATGGTTGTTTGTCCAGGTTGAACCCTTCCTCTCACTCAATGCCCCCCCCCCCCCCCCCCCCCCCCTGCAACCCTCAAAGGATGACCTGTAGAGATAATGGATGGACGGATGCTTGCTGCCTAGAGGTGGCAGGTCATCCGGTGATCCCAGAGGGCTGCTGGTTTAATTCCTGGCACTGACAGATGAGCCATCATCTGGAAGATAGTTGGTATTACATCTACAGACCCCAGATCTGCTCCAGGGATGCTTTGCACTGTCTGATCTGGATCAAGCCCCGAAACGCCTGAGGAAACGTGGAGCCTAATAAGCACGTGTAACCATTTCATCACCTGTGCAAATCGAGAATTAAGTTTCCAAGGTGCAAACATAGAAGTAGATGGATTGTCTTGGGTGTACAATTGCAGACCTTCCATTCCAACTCATCTCCACATGAAAAGAGAAAACAACATAGAACACATCCTTCATGTGATACAAACACTCTGCAGCTTTCTACCGGCAGCGGTGTTGTTACAGTGCAGCCTGCCTGAACAGATTTATAACCTCATTAGGATCTGTGCTTTCAAATGAGCACGTCCTCGTATATATAGAAACCCCGAGTCTGTAGACACTCTGCAGCCGTCATGGGAGGAAAATATCAACTTACAAAGGCAGAATTACAGAGTAATTGCCAGACACAGTCACGCGTGGGCGCGCTATGAAAAGGCGTCTAGAAACTGGGAAGAGCTGGAATTGAAAGAGATCTGGCGGGTTTTGGATTGACAGCAAAAATCCGACGACCTGCTGTTTGTGGGTGTTTAAGTTGTGTAACCGAAACCCGACTGCAGCCGCAGACATCAGGGCACAGCTGAGACTCAGTCTTCATAAGAGAGAGAGAGATCTTCAAGCTGAGCACAAGGCTGATGGGTCAAATAACTAGAGCCTGTTTATCAGTTGACCAATAAAACCCAGCTTTTCACATGTTGTTATAAATGTTTGCTGATATGAAACCTTTTATTTTACAGTTTAAACAATGTAGAAAAGATGTGCATGTGTGTTTATATTCTTAATTAAAGTTCTGAATATTCGGTTGGACTTTAAAATATTAAACCTCGATTACATTTCATTGTCACGAAGGTTCGATAACGACATCTCAGGATTATTCGCTGAACAATTTCTCAATTTGACATTAGTGCGTAGAACACAACGGCCCTTGAATTAGAAGCAGAGTTGTGAAGGACGTCTGCAGGTCCCAGCTAATCCACTTTCAAGTGTTCAAGCACACAAACAACCACTTCAATGGGACGAGGCAGAAAAGTGAAGCTCATCTCCGACAAAGACTTAATATTCTATCCAGGGATGAGTGAATGTATTGAATCGGAGACTCTGACCTTGATCAGTCAATCAGTGATGCTGACGCAGCAGAAATCTACAGCCTGTGCTTGCTTTAGATCATTCCTGAATAACTTGGATAAACCTGTGAACCAGAAGTGGCTTTTCTCAGTGCCCTAGTTTCGAGTCTGGATATTCTCAATGTGTTGTAGTGCACAGGAGACACCTGAACGTGTCACTGGAACATCCCATGAACCCATTTTAACTTTCTCTCCCCCCCCCCCCCCCCCCCCACACACACACACACACACACATTAGACAGGTACTTACCTTGTGCCTGTGCCAGCCTCAGAGAGCAGGAGAGAATCGTCCAAAGAATCAGAAATCTCCTGGAGAAGAAGAAAACGGTTTGGAAACATTAAGACTGATAATCAAGGGACCAGGTGATCTTAGATATTATTCAATTCCTTTAAATATGGTTTGATTAATGTTCGATCCTCTAAAATATAAAAACAAAAATAAGTGAATATCACTCAGCCCACATAGTGATCGTGTTTTAAATACACAGGCTCGACTATTATCAGATCAGTATGGCCCATGTTTGGCTCATGTCAATTTGCCATTTTGAAGCCTTCAATTTTTTTGTGTTATATCAGAGCCATCTTCAGGGGTGGAGCATGACATAGAGCTGTACGCCCCAATGGATTCAATGCTTTAAGGGCGATTTGCCTCTAAATGGGACCATGAGTTACAAAATGAACATCATGCTGTCATGGAGAAGACTTGAATCTCGAGATTGAGACTGACTTCTTATACCAAGGAACCTTCACTTTCCAAAGCCACAGTCTACGTCCATTGTTATGTGGTTGAACCTGGAATAAGCCTAAATTGAAACTGAGATAAGATGAAACTGATTTGGAATTGACTCTGAACTTCACTCCTACTACGACATTGCCTCAGAACGACTGAAAACAGCAGCCGCAGCTTTGTCCAGAGTCTAACATCTGTTTTTTAAACCAGATAAGCTACTGCTCAACCGGCTTCTCGGTGACTGGTCCCACTGGAGCACCTCTGACAACCTGACACCGCTGCATCTCTTTCCACTGAAGGATATGATTAACACTTTTCAAATATATGAATTTCGCTTTTTTCATTTCTAGCGTGAACTTTCGAACGCGATGGATGTAAAAGGTGAGGGATTTATTTTCTTGACCTGCGAAAAGTTCGATCAATTCCATTTTCACGTGGCGGCGGTGGCATTTGTCGCCCACACGGGGCCAAACCTCCGCCATTGATTTTGTCAGTGACATTTATATCTCAAGACAAGTGATGACAGGGCTGTTGAGTGCTCACACACTGAGCTGATAAGAGGTGTTATATCATTTTCTGAGGAGCGTAACAGGATATTATCCCAGAGATGATGTTGGTTTTTCAGACTCAGTGTTTCTCTTGTGTGAAGCTCATGAAACCCGACCCTTGTTGCGCCGCTGGAGTCTGAAGTGGTGCAGGCTCGGTGACAAGTGCCATAAAGACGGCAGTTAGAGGAAATCTTTTACATTTGCGGTTTTTCCATCGAGCCGCAGGAAAGAAAACCCATTGGTCAACCACTGGCACACTTGACTTGCCAGTAAAAACTTTTCCTCCCTCCTCTTCATGTCCCACTGCTGCTCTGCTGCACTGCCATTAGCAACAGAAACTAAAAAAACTGAAACAAGTCCAGTTTGTGACCAAGTCTCTCTCTCTCTCTCTTATGTCCAGCAGGGTTATATGATGCAACTTTGTGTGTTTTATTTCCCCCTCCCATTGGGACAGACAGCCAACCAGCTGAGTGAGATGCACAGCAGGGAGGAGGAGGAGGGGAGAGGAGGAAGAGAAGGAGAAGACTTTACTCCTCCTCTCATACATCTCTCTCCCCCTGAAATCAGTCCCAGACCGTCTGGCAGCTCATTGTGAGACAAGCTGCAGAGACACAGCCTCAACAGCAAACTGCACAGAACTCTGTGTGGAGCAGAATAAAAACATGTCTGCATGCAAACCACTGAAACTCAGCAACATGTGTGTTTTGTGCAGTTTATTAAAAACATCAAGCTTTTCTTTTAATTTCTTAAGATACTCCCACAAAGCCTGCAGCAAGTTTTGCAGATCACAGCTATAACAACGTATATCAACTCTTTACCTGCAGCTTATCTTTGCAAGAACGTGCATGGTGCATTCATTATTTGTAAATGATTCTCACGAGCGTATTAATGTCAGATAACCGATCAAAAAGAGAGAGATAAAGATAGAAATGGACTCACCCCCCGACTCCAGTGGTTTTGAGTTTGGAGTGCGGGGCATTGTCCGGCTCCATCGCGGTTACTTCATTCTTTCCTGGGAGTTTTTACTACAGTCCACACGAGGCGGATCAACTTTTTCCATTCCAGGTCTTCGCAGAGGAAACGGCACCAAACAAAAAAAAAAAAATCACCATCAAACACAAATAAAACAGTCACACAAACTGGCAGAGAAACGGCTGGATTCTGTCATGGTGCTGCTCCTGTAAATCCCAGTGGGTGACAGACAGTGAACTCAGAAGAATAGACGCTCCGCAGAGTTTCACCCGGTGCGCGTCTCAGCTGCTCGTGCGTCCTCCTTTACGCGCGTTTCGCAAAAAGTACAATGAAGGTGAAGTGAAGTGCGGGTCCAGCTTTTCCCGGGAACAGAACAGTGGCAGGACAGGATGACGACTGTATGTGTGTGTGTGTGTGTGTGTGTGTGTGTGTGTGTGTGTGTGTGTGTGTGTGTGAATGTGCGTGTGTGTGTGAGTGTGTGCATGTGTGTGAGTGTGTGTGTATATGTGCGTGCGGTTGACTTCCCAAAATGAAAGTTTATTGTGGAGCGAGGGAAATGTTGAGGAGCGAGGAGGGGGAACACCTCCCTCTGTCGCCCTCAGCTGACATCCAAGGAAGACTTCAGTTTCCATCAGCTGGATGAAGGTGTGTCTTTTCCAGAGGTGTGTGCTTGTGTGTGTGTGTCTGCGTGTGTGTGTGCTTGTGTGTGTGTGGTTATGAATTGACTGGACACATCTGCTTGTTGCAGCTGCAGCAGGGCTGTACACAGGAATTTAGAAATACTGAGGGCAGGATTCTGGGCCCCCTCAGCCACCCCACACAAAATCTGCACTAAAACTTTCAACAAACACAAAAAAAACTCTTGAAACAAATTAAATTATGATTTTTCAAGTGATATTTAAGTAAGAAAGGCAAACACGCAAGTAAGAAAATGAAGAGTAGATTTTAACCAGTTTCTGGGTGCTGGTACCATGATATAGACGTAGATGGCTATGCAGAAGTGCCTGAAACCTGTATTATCTTGAATGACCAGTAGAGGGCGACTCAACTGAGACAATTATTCTGCGTCTCACTCGATTATAACGTCAGTGAACATTTTCAAACAGAGTTGATGGTCTCAATCTCTAGTTTAAAGTCTTCTCCAACACAGCTTGATTTTTTAAATGATGACGAGTCAAAAAGTCGATAGAGCACAGTGTGCATAAGAGCGTTGTTACTGTGTGATTGACAGCTAGTACCGTCCAGTGGGTAATCTCGAGTTAATCTCCACTTTCCCCGATGGCGTAGATATTTCAAAAACATCTTCAGCTGATGTGAGTTTGCTCCCTTGTCGAACATTAACTGTTGAACACAACTGTGAAATCAACACGGACACGAAATCAAAGTGGTTCTTGAAATGATTTGAAGTTTGAATTCAACTGACAAAAAAAAATCAAGCTTTGATACAACAGAAGCTGCAGAACAAGTGTGTGAGTGGAACTTGATCCTATTAGTGCCCTCTTGTGGACAAAGTTTACAATGACAACACTGTCCACAGGCTTTATTTTACATGTTTGTACATCTTGTAATCAACCGATCGATTTATTGTTTTATTGCTTTGGTGAAAAGTTCATCAAAGACTGAAACTGAAACAAATTGTTGGAATCTCGTCAAGTTTATTGACATTAAAAACAGAAGTACAAAAAAAAGTGAAGTACGCAAATACAAGAAAGGTGAAATGCAACAAGTAAATTAAAAACAACTCAAGGAAACTCATGTTTGTCTTCAGTTTAAACAAAAACAGAAAACATGGCCGTGGGATCTAGAGCAATTTTCTTAGTTGTATAATCAGACCAACCACAATAATCACGGCAGGAATAAACTTCTGAAATATATTTCATGTTGCGGTCGTGTAACTTCAATAGATGAATCGGTTTGACAGATGAAAACTCGCCGTCTAAACACTGTTTGTGCGTCATCGTACAAATGACCAATTAACGTCATCAAGTGTAATTTGAACCAGTAGAGCAGCTGGTTGTGATGGCGCTCCTTCACCTCCTGCTTCACCAACATCCACTTCCGTTCTCACCAGGGTTGCAGGGCTGCTCCGGTACGGGTGTGTGTGAGTGTGTGTGTTTGTCCGTGTGTGTTTGTGCGCTGTCGTGTGCTGTGAAATTCCTCCGCCAAAGAAAGTCCTCATTGACCCGCCTTCAGCAAACACGCTATGACAGTGTCCAGGGGAGACCCAACAGAGCAGTGATTCAGCCGTCGGCAACTGGATCCCTCGTGCTCGCACAGAGCCCCCCCCCCCCCCCCCCCTCACAGTCCATCCTCCAAGGGCCAGGAAGGAAGGGAGCTCGCCGCTTTGAAAGAGAACTTCCCCTCGGTACCTGTCCGAGCTACGTCAGATGTGAGCTTTTGTTACCTCGAGTTTCAGCTCGCAGACAAGAAGGGCAATGTCCTCGCGGCCTGTGGAGGAGTGCTGGGGAAGATCTCGATCTTGGGGGTGTACGGTTTCATGGGGTTTTGTAAAGACCACTGTGGCAGCCTGTGGAAGCGGTTCTCAAGCTGTGGCCCTGGGACTGCCAAGCCTTCTAGAAGCCAAGCCAGGGGAACAAGTTAAAGGAGTAGCTTCTGTAGAAATAGTCGTGTTTGCTTTTTTATAAAAAGGTAGATGAGAAGGTTTGAGTTTCATACTGGTCTGATGAACATGAAGCCACAGCCAGCAGCAACTTAGCTTAGCATGATGAATGTAAGCAATAAAAGAATCTAGTTTAACTGAAGGTCACGTGTCAGTTATGTCAGTATACAGGCCTTGTTGAGGCCTGATTACATTATTAACATGAATATCAATAGTGTTTATTTTGACCCTGTTCAGACCTGGTGTTAAAACACATCCCGAGAGATCCGATCTAAGTCAATAAATACATCCTGAATACATCTCCTGTGACTTCTTGTGATTGCATCTCACTTCCTACGTCGTTCATGTGTGGCCCAGGACACATCTGCATTCACACAACTAAAATGAACATCTGAAAGATCGGATCTCAGGACTCATTGAGGACGAATTTGTGATCGGATAAGACAGGATGGATGTTAATAAGATATCTGAACAGGGTCAATATGGATAGTCAGTGTAAGGAAACTTTAAACTTTTTGATATAAACTATACAGGACCTGTCACCAGATATGCACAGACACTAGGGCTATAAAGGTACAAATACTTGTACTGAAAACATACAAACACAGCTCCCCGTGGCTTTTAGCAGCCTCTAGCTAACAAGTCAGTCCAGACCAGTTGAGCCAAGTCATTATTGTATATGCTGCACATTAATAGATTTTATATTTTTATATTAGTTTGCTTTTTTAAATACACTTTTGTATGAGTAGGTTGAAGCCAGTTGCAGCATTACGGACAAAATGACAGTCTAAGTTGAATGTTTTGTATTTCTAGTTTTCGTCCAAATCCAATGATTGTACCCAATATTTTTATTAAAGGAAAAGGAAATGATAGACTCCTATATTTCCCAATGATAGAAGAAAAGAGCTTGACTAATAGCCGTGCTTCCTTTCCAGTGCAACGCAGCCTGTAGAAAGTTATATAATACTTATGCAAGGTCTTCCCAGAAATGGTTTCTCGGGACACGGAGGCTTTGTGGTACTGGTTCCTATGCTGGTGGTCCTTGACCTGTAAAAAGGTCGGCCTTCGGGATACAGCGCCTGAGGGCAAGCGCACCACAATTTGACTGTGGATCTCCTACCTGACAGCAGTTCAACAAGCACCTCTTTCCAATCCAAGCAAAGAATGTTTCTGAACCAAGGCCGAGGGCCCATTTCGTGGAAACCAGGGATGAGTTCTGGTGGAAAGAGGAAAGAAAAGAGACATCCAGGGACTTTTTATTGGGCTTTAATGAGTTGATTTTGTTTCCACGCATCACGTACGACTACCATGCTGGACCTCATCTCTAACCATTGGCAGGTGTGGAGCTAGCAATTTGACTGTTTGCTCTCCAGACCAGTGGAGGGTAATTGAGTTGGCCAGTATATTCCAACAATACAATGGTTATTGTAGAAGTTCGGCATCTGCAGGAAATTGGGAGGACGCTCCTGCAGACGGGGGGTGTCAATATAACTGATGTTCCTATATCATATCCATATGAATCACCTTTAGTTTATAAACCAGTCACATAATTCACAGGAATCATTTGGGAGAGTGAAAGAATTATGGTGATTTATTCCCTTGACTGTAGCTGCTAAAGACCTGAGGGGATTTTGATCATTCGAGGCTATCCCTCTCCCCTCTCTATTTTTACATCAGGCCTTACCAATATGAACAACAGCACATGAATCCTTCCAAGTCATGCTTCAGCGATGAAACCGCCTGTCTGATAAACACAGAGTCTTTTGTTTTACTCTCATGTCTCAGGGAACTGGGGCCAGCTGAATGCAGTAACCTCTGTCCAGGCCCAGCTGGATCCAATAAGAGTTAGCCCTGTTTACCCACTCCATACATACAACAGGAAACTTAAAGACAAGTTCTATCCATTTGTGTCCTGTCAGACAAAATTTAGAGTGAAATGAAAGTATTATATTCTATTATGGTGCCGCTGTGGGATGAAACTATAGAATCTAACAAACCAACAATTTGAATAGATTTAAAAGTTAATCACAGTGAATTAACAATGATCTTAAATCAACACAAGTTAAAGATGAAACAAAAGTTGACTTGATGGCAACAATTCTAATTATTAATTTTGTTTTTCAAGCACAAATATTACTTTTCGTCTAGTTCTCACATAGTGGAAACTTCAAAAGTCAGATATTTCCCTCAAAAGGCGTCGGAGACCGAGACAAAGTCAAAAAGAGACTTAATATTTAATTTAGATCCATCTTAACACAATTCTTAATGAGTGAAAGTAGGGACGTTTTTAATTTAGTCACCAAGCAACTTTTTAAGATTATATCATTAACACATCTACAGTTATAACCCAAGACATCAAAAACAAACAAAGGGGATCAGGCTGGATGTTAAGTTAACTCATTTGTTTTTTCCTTGTGACCACAGGTCTGTTGCCTCCATCAGTCACCTGTGACGCCTCGTGACTCTGCAGTCATTCATACGTTACCTGCTTTACACATTTTACATCTCATTTAGAAAAGGGCAGAATAATGGAGTGCTGCGGTGAGCGGTGAGGCTCAATTCAATTCTCTCCTTCCCCCTCAATAAAACGGCAATAACAACAATTTGAAAAGCAGAAGTGCTTCAGCATGAAGTCTTAATCTTTCTGAAGGCGGCATTAGATGTGGTAATTATTGCCAATTCTGTATCCCGCCGAGCTGCAGAAAGACGCCGGTGCCAAGTTGGAGGCATTGTTGTGGTGACATTTGAGTGGAGGATCAAACCGCTGATGAATAATCCATATCGAAAAGCTGCTCTTTCTGCCAAATGTCAAACAGCAGCAGGAGCCATTGTTCAAGGAGCGGATGCTTAAAAACTTTTCTCTCACAGTGATGGAAATGCTGTGTGACATACTGAAGTGAACGTGGCAGCGGAGAGTCCACCAAACACACGTCTGGTTATAATCGGAATATTTTGAAGGAGGGCAGCTGATCTACATTTGTGTGTCTCATTATGTATTTGGACTTTTGCTGTGTGCACTTCAAACTGAACAAAACGTCTGTGTAGCAGCATTTTCATTGGTTTAATACAGAATAAAATAAACTATGAGGGATGTTATACTCAGGGTGCTTTTTTTAAAAAAAATCATTTTAAAAGCCCGGAAGGGAAAAAAAAAACACACAAATCATATTTTTCTCAAGAAAATAAAGAGATGACTTATTTCTCGTCTCCCGTTAATAATTTTGTGATTTCTTAGATTCATCATCAGTTATTTTTTGGGTACTTTACCCCCCAGGTGGAAATACTGATTACTTTCAATTAAACAATATTGGTATTGGCATCGCATTTCAAGATTAAAGCACATAAGACAGATATGTTTGATCTAAACGACTATATCAAATTAAATTCCTAGAAATACACATTTGATTTAGGCATAGAAAATGTACATATGTCCACATTCCTCTAGTTGCTGTCAAGATCAGCTTTTATGTTAGTGTAGCTTTGCAATGCATCATCACAAGATCTTATCTGGTCTATAAATGTCCGTCCTGTTCATGACGATAAAGGAGACTTGCTTTGAGAGTCTCACATCTCAGAAACCTTCGCTCTCATCCTCAGCCAACGTCAACTTCCTGCTCCCTTCCTCGCACTCCTCTGCAAGATTCGGACCCAGGTCTTCAAGCTGCTGTTTATCAAGAACACATCATGGTTCTCTGTGGGCACTGTATTTCACCATCATACTGGAAAACAGGGAATCTAACTGGGCAGAACTTGGTTTCAGGACTTACAACGAGTATTTGTTATTTTTGAATTAAATACTAATGACCATCAAGTGGTTAGGTTGCATGAGTGAAACTGGTTTCAAATAAAGTAAACAAAACAAATTGGTGCGTGTGCCTGCACTCAGAATAGACGCAGCTCTTTTGGCGGAGGTTCACCGCCCCCCCGACGTCCGTAAACACACCACCTGAGTTTCTAAATGTAGGTTGGAAACTGGTCCGTTGTGCACAAACACACACTCCAACCCACATGGACTGAAAACACAATTCAGTCTCCATCCCACGCAAACCTCAGGAACACAGGTTTCTTCAGCCAACCCTTGACCTCTATGCTAACATACTTATTTTGCAGCATCTGTGGCAATGGCCTTTCTCTTTGTTCTTCTCTCCCTCTCTGCTCCGTCCTTTCCCTTTTCGTCTGACCGTGGCGATCGTCCATTTCGCTGGTTGACATGTCTGGAAAGTGGAGAAGCTCATAGGTGGTTGCTGTTTGCGTCACAGAGAGATGTGGCGACGCCCCTTTTGGCATCCTTGATTCTCATACGTCTGTCAACTCACTCCTGCTGTCAGTCTCCGTACAGGTCCTCTCTGTAATGCCTGTCGTTTAGGCATGAGAGCAGGACCTGGCTCCACTTCACTGACCAGGTCCAGGGTTGAGTCTCGGCTAAATTTGGGACTGAACTGCCAAACAGTCGTTCTCTCCATTTAGTAAGAACCCGTCCAAGTTTCTGTCTTTACCTCCTCCAACAACAGCCACGTTACTGTAGTAGTTTTACAGCCAGAATCCCCTTTCTGTTTTGATTGCAACATGGCAGCAGAACTTCCTTTGTGGAGTAGAATTATAACCTTTAGAGAACTCCTCGTGAGCGTGAGCAACCGTTGTTCACAGGATTTGTCGTGCTCAACAAACTGAACTTTTCACTTTTTAATTTTCTCGTCCCACAGAATCCGTGGTCTGAAACCTAACCTCTGTATGTCAGAGTATGAGATGCATGCAAGCTGCTGTTCTGACCAATAGTGTTTACCCTGATGATCTGGGCTGTACAACGGTGGCTGCTGCAGCCCTGGGCCACTGCTTCAGGAGCAACAGTTTTCTAGACTAAACCTTTAAACTCCTAACATTCAGATTTTGTAAGATTTAAGACGAAGAAGTTTGTAACACTGCAGGATTTGTTTTTCGGGCCAAACACAGATAACCTCAGCAGACGGACAATGGGGGTCGCTGATCCGAGCTCTACATGTAACAGAGAAGCACAAAGACCTTATCGAAGGAGTTGGCAAATTACAGTGCGGCTCTTGTTTGCAGGCTTATGCTCAGCCGGGCATGGTGGTGCACCACTTAGTTCTGTGTCCGATCTACTACAAGTCCTGCTGTTGAGATCTTGGGAGATTAACAGTCGAAAAGAAGCAGAACTGTGAGTGTGTTTTTTAGTGCTGATAACACAATCGCACTTGTCTTATCTGCAAGGCTTTAGATGCAGAGAAATTACATCACAAAACTTGACTCCATACACTTGATGTCTGTTCTTTGCTGTACAGAGTTCTAAATATACACCACAAACACAATGTCAGTCGGGGCGGGGATGTGCAGATGTAATCTTCAGGTGTGCCAGTCTCATTTCTCAGTCATCCTCCGGGGGGGCTTGGGGGAGAGCGTCGTTATCGAGGTTCCGCGGAGAGGAATTTGCAAAGGCTGCAGATGGAATATAGAAGGATTGGGTTCAGCATAATCAAGACTGGCAGCCGGGTGAGGAGGAGATAATTACCACTTTGACAAGCTTTGATCACAGGTGCAGTTATTCTCAGGATGGCAGTGTTGATAGAACAATGAGATGACGGCCCCCGAAATTCAGCTGGATTTGCCCTAGTTTTGCTTCCGTCTCTCTCTCCCCCCCCCCCTCGTGCTCAGATTCTGAATAGAAGCACTGTCTCACTCATGGAGAGAGGGGAACAACAATATGAAGGTAGTTGACGTGGCAATGGCTCAGCTGTCCGTAACTCTCTTTTGATTTGTAGAAGTGGAGAGAGGGGATCTAGCGATGGCTACTGAAATGATCCGGAGGGGTGGGGGGGTGGGGGGGGGTAAAAACCGTGGATTAGTCAAGTCTGTAAATACTGTGGGTGGAATGAATCACTGCGGTTTATTTTTTGTTCGGCCGGCAGAGAACGATTCGAGGGATCAGTCGGCCTCGTGCTCGTGTCAGTTTTAGCAAAGTAAGAGGTGTGGAGTCATGAGGGGTAAGGCTGGTGGGAGGAGGAGGAAGAAAAAAAGAAATGACAAGGTGAAGATGAAAACCTCCACCGCCACAGAGAAGACTTCTTCGTGATCTCTTGGAAAATGCATCCAGACCACAGAGCAAACCTCCTACGCCACCTGCCTGGGATAAATAAGGATGCAGCATTTCTGAGCCGGGCCACCCAGTTGTAGGAAGGGAGAGATCCTTGTGTGTGTTTGTGTGTGTGTGTGTGTGTGTTTGATGTTTGAAGGTCAAACCAGTCCAGTGAGTCACTTTCCCTTATTGACCTCTGAATGTAAACAAATGATCCAATGTGTTAATGTTAATTCCTCCCTCCTGCAGAAGTCATTAGTGTTTCACCTCCTCCTGGATCCTGCTCATCAGCCCTGCACTGATGTGGTTCTCCTGGAGGCTCAGGTGCCTCAGTGGGAGCCGCGCCCTGCAGAGCAGCGCCCCCATGAGGTCATTTCCTCCGACGTCGCTGATGCCGTTCCTGTCCAGGTCCACCTGCCGCAGACTGGTGTTCTCCTTCAGCGTGTCGGCCAGCAGCCTGACGCCCGGGTCCCCCAAGTTGTTCTCGTCCAGGATGATCTGAGTCAGCGAGGTGTTCACCTTCAGGCTCTCGAAAAGTTCCTTCCACGCGGCCAGATCGGCGGCGCTGGTCTGAGCCAGCCCCAGATACTGGAGATACGAGTGGTACCTCAAATACGAGGCCAACAGCTTTACCCCCTCGCTGCCTAAGCCGTTTCCCCCGATGTCCAGTTCTAAAAGTGTGAAAACCCTGAAGGAGCGCCACCCGGTGGGCAGTTGCAGAAGCATATTTTGCTCCGATGGGAGAAGCATTGCCTGTTGGATGGCAGCAGCAGTTCTCTCTGTTTGCTCCTGCAGCTCCGCTAGTCCACTCAGAAGGGTCATCACACCATGGTCACGCAGTTTGTTCCCAAACAAGCTGCAGAGAGATAAAGAAAAACTGTGGTTACCATTGGTATGTGTGTGGATTCCTCAAAGAGCTGCTCACTTCAATGGGAATCACCTCGATATGAAGTCTCCCCCGAACGTTACACATGAATTATGAGGATTCAAAGATTTATTTCAGAGTCACATACGCGTTTTTGATCTGCTTGATCTTCAGCTTCATTACTTTTACTGGTAAAATTCTTCTTGTATGTATCAGAGAAGATTTCCTCTTTCCCCGTCATTGACTCAGACATGTGTTGGTGTATTTATTCAAATGTACAGTAGATCTAAGGGAGGAAGTGTTTGAACTGGTGCATCATGGGTGTTGTTGTGATTTTTCGAAAATTTTTCCTCCTTGTTTTGTCAGAACTTAAAACCATTACATGAACATGTTGGATCCGCGGAGCGCATGAAAGAACTAGTTTGACATCTTGGGGGAAAAACTGTTGAGCTGAGAAGATCAATACCATCATGTCTGTCTGTTACTTATTATTCTACAGCCAGCAGCTGCTCCACTGAACGAATAGCACATCTAGTTTTTATAATTCATCATATTTTACTGGGGAGGTTTATGTGGTTTATGACTTGTCCTGCAGCCAGCCGGGATTATTTGGCTTCACTTTTGTGGAGCTGTCATGTCTTCCATCTTTATTTGCAGCCTCGGTCATAAAACAAACTGGAACTGAAATTCATATTCAGCCCTTTTAATCTGCATCAATTAAATACTAATATATGACCACGTGAAAGTTTGCACTTGCACTTTCAATTTCAAAATATATTTTTGGTCCATGTCCTTCGTACTAATACAGAGGAGGCATGATTCATGACCAATCCAACAGCCAGCCACTAGGGGGCGATCCAGATGATTTAACTTCACCCTTCAACTATTTCCAAATTGATAAACAATCTATGGATCCATACTCTTCTTTTGTCCGGCCTGTATTTTAACTTTCTGAAAGTGTTTTTCTCTGAACCACTGTCACAAAGACGAGCTCTGCAACATTCACTGTGTTAGTTGGAAAAAGGAAATAACACAGAGAGGCACAGGAGGCATGAAAGAGAAGAACTGTGCTAGTGATGAGTCCATTGTTGGATTTGCTGTAGCTTCTTCTGCCTCGTCAGTCCTATTACTTTCTTTTGTAGTCACATCAGAGCGCTCGGGCTGATGTTCCTGGATCTGCTTGTTATTCAGTGTGTTTCCTGAGTTGAATTGTTATTCTCCCTAAGACGTTGAGGGTAACATGGATGAGCGGAGCCCGGGACTCACTGGAGGCCTTTGACCTGAGGCTTCACTCGCAGGACGTCCAGCAGGATGTGAGCGCCATACGGGCCAATGAGGTTGAGGTTGAGGTTGAGCAGCCCGACCTCTGACAGGCTGGACTTCAGGGCCCCGGCCAGTCTCAGCAGGAGGTCGTCCGTCAGGCCCGTGTTCCTCAGGACCAGCTGCTCCACCTCATCGGATGTGCTCAGGACCGTCATCATGGCGTCGAGCTGCAGCCACAGACAAAGACAATGCCGCGAGAGCACGGTGTTTGAACTGTGTTGTTTTTGGAGCGTTAGACATCCGCAGAAAGTTTATTTTTCCAAAAAGTTAAGACATATCTCCAAAAGGTCATCTTTTCACTGATAATACATGTTTGGTATCTATTTGAGAGTTTATCCACAGGCTTTTTAGAAAGATTTGATAAGGCCAACAGTTATATAACGTGACAAAAGGTTGTTGGGGCTGCAAATATTTAACAATATATCTAAAAAACAGTATTTATTTTATTTCTAAAGCCTGTTTTCTCTTCTATAAGTCTGGAGGGAATTGGTCTCTTACACGAGGATACAATACTTTTTTTTAAAGTAATACAAACAGATGCCTATATCTCTTCTAACCTCTGGTTCACCTTAATCGCCAGAGTGTTTGTAAAATACAGAAATCCTATTTTTTGTCAGAGGTAGATTAAGTTTTTCTCTCTTGCAGAAATAATCACAGCCCCGGGAATCTAGAGCCGTGAAGCATTTACTGTTTGTGTGTGAGAGAGCAGGGGAATGAGATGTGAGTGGGACAGGTGCTGGAGGTTTTCTGAACCCAGTCATGTGGCTGACGGGGGTTTGAGTCCAGGGAGACGTAGGGTCTGGCTGGTGGCCACGTCCACTGGGCCACTTTGTCGGACCTTGAGGAATTTTTCACGCTCAGTCGGAAGCTTCTTCATCGTGATGGATACGATGAAGCCAAACCCCTGCGTGTCCTAGATAAACCTCAGTGACCATTTGTTACAACCGTTTGTGTATTTCTGAGACAATCGAATAATGGTTTGAAAAGTGAAGCCAGTGCGGAGGTACCTGAAGCCTGTATTCTCTCTAATGGCCAACAGAGGGCGACTCCACTGGTTGCAAAAAGACGCTCTGAGGGGTTTATGGTCTTATTGAGTCTCCATCAATGCAGCATGATGTTCATCAGTACATTTGTATGCATTGGGACACGGATACTGTGTATTTCTTTCAGGCAACTTATTAGGTCTTGAATGGACATTTAACACTACGACTGTCACGTGTTTTTTAACGATGTTTTGGCAGCATGGTTCGTAGGGATACAGATATTAGAGCGCTGTAAAAAAACTACAAACAAGACCTGCGTGGAACTGATAACTCCAAACACCTGGGTCAGAATTTATCTCTGTTCACCCAGTTGGTCTGTTTGTAGTTTGAAAGATAGCAAAGGGTTTCCAGAGATAGTCTCTAATGTGCTGCTGCCATTATCTCCAATTTGGGGAAGAGTAAGTAATTGTGAGACTTTCATATTCCACACACCTGTTCCTGCAGCTCTTGTTCTTTATCAGGCTCTTCTTCCTCAGGGCTCAGACTGCCCGTGTCCTCCTCTTCCTCCGGCTCTCCCTGCGGCTGCAGGGCGGTGTCGCTCTCTGGACTGAGTTCCACGTCCGAGCCCGGAGCTCTGGGGCCCGACGAGAGCCTCTTCTGGAGTCGACACCTCTCCAGGACTTTGGATGCATAGAGGATATGAAAAAAGATCAGGCACAATAAAACTATCTCCTCATAGGCTGCACACTGGGACATCGGCCTCTCGTCAAATAGAGAAACAAGGTCTGCTGCACAGAGATTCATGAATGTAATTGTGTGATCGTGTGTGTCTGTGTGAACAATGTCTGCGTAACCTCTCCCGCTCGTCATCCATCTGCCGTCCAGACAGCCGCTGTTCAATGCATCGCTTTGTTGAAAACTCAAATCCCCTCTGCTAAAGACTGTTTTGTAAATCTGTTACAGCTCTCGGGGGGGATTCCAGCTCCTTCCTACTGTGCTGCGGTTTCTGTACTCACTGTTTGCCTTGAACCAGTTGTGTTTGTTTGGGCCTCGCTCCAACGCGCCGCTCATTTCCACACATTCCTCATAGAAGTCCCTCAGTCTTTCCCCATCTCTGTTTTTCCCATTTGATCCGGGCTCCGTCTGTTTCACTGGCGTCTGCCTCGTCGGTGCTCCCACAACCTGCAATGAATCTTCGAAAAGAAAAACTCTTGTTCTTCCTCATTGGCTTTTCTTCTTTTTTTCGTTCACCGCAAAGAATATTAAATGGAAGGACCACATGCAGAAGGACTGGAGATCGTCCACTTCCTGAAAGATTGTATTCTTTATATTGATGCTGCTCACCCACGGTGTTGCTCGTCTTGTTCGGTCTCGGCTGCTCCGTCTGCAGAGCTGTGAGATGTCTGCTTGTTTTCTGCTCTTCCTTTTCAGACGACGCTCGCTCATCATGTTTTTCTGTGACCCTTGACCTCTGCGACACCTCCACCCCTCTGCGTCTCTGTCCTTCCTCCCGTCCTTCATTCCCTGCTCTCCTGCCTCCTTGGCCTTTGTCTTTACGACGAGCGTGACTCTTCTTCCGTTTCTTCTCGGCGCTCTCTGTGAACCTGGCTGCGGCCTGGTCCTCGCTGTCTGTCGATGCTCCACCACCCTCCCTGATGTGCTTCCTCACCCTCCTCACCGATTTCCTCTCTGGTTTGGCCGGGACGAAGAGAGGCGATGACGGACAGGACTCGACTGGGCCTGGATTGTGCAGACGAGACAAAATGAAAGACAAGAAAAGTTTATTTTGTTGAAACTAGTCCAATAGAATCATGGACCGGGCCTGAAGTAAAAATATATACATATATATATGAATCAGCTGTATGGAGGAAAATTGAGACCCTGGTATATTTGTACCGTTGCCAGGGCTCGGCTCTAGAGGGAGAATTGAGTTCTGCTCTGGTCCGGTGTTCAGCTGCTGGCAGGAGCTGTATTTGTTTCGGAGACTTGTACATCTGAAAAAGATGAAAAATGCTTCTTCACCACGGGTCATATTTCCACCTCTGCACCCCCCCCCCCCCCCCCGACACACACCACTCTATTCCCTCATGTCATGCAATATGAATCCCTTTTCCCTCTTCTGTCAACCCCATAATACGTTATATCTGCAGAGCAAGGGCTTTACGCCATCTGCTTTGACTGCTGCTAATTTCAAATTTTCTGCCAATGTCACGCTGTCCGTCTCCCGGGGGGGGGATGAGGTCTAACCTGTAGCAGGGGATCCCACCCGCCAGCCATGACAGCCTGAAGCAGCTCTTCCTGCCCTGCTGGAAGCCGGGAGCGTAGCGGTACTCGCAGCAGGAGCTGATCCTCGCCACCATGATGCCGTCCACGTACAAGGTGGCGCTGAAGGGAAATCCTCGGTGTCTCTGAGAGAGGAACTGGAACTGCTCTGAGAGACACAAAATTATGAAACGCCGGAAGGTTGAAGATGATTGTGTTTGATCTCTCTAATAGATTCAGTGTGGTTGTCTCACCGCAGGTCCAGGAACAGTTTTCCATGTGTTCTGTGCTCGTTGAGCTGAGACAGAGGAAACGCCATGCAGCAGTGGTGCACTAAGGTTTTGGGTTTGAGACCCTATATAGTCACATGTTACAATATAGAGGTGATATTGGAGGTGAAGGCTTTTTCAACTTGCTTGGCTCAGCTAATCCTGACATTGGCAGTGATGTACACTGTCAGATCAGGCCGTTCCATTCAGCTCAGTGCAACACAGGGTCAATCACAGCTCTGTTCCTACAGTGAACACCTCTGAAGCCTGTTTCTGTGGTTCGAGCTGAAACACTGTGCAACTTTTTTAACCTAAAAACAGCTTCAGAATGAGTTTGATGGTCCACTGAGTTGGAATATGGAGAATGTTTCCTCTTTCACTCCTCGCTCGTCTGCTCTTATATGTAACTTTGGTGAGAAGGTTCGATCTCCTGTGACAAGAACTGACTGAGAGTCACAGCTTCAACTGTCCAGCAGGTTGAAGAGTGAAGCAGAGCTGTAGATCCGTTAAAAATACTTATTCAGTAGGAAACTTTAAACTATATAAATAATTCTAAACAGAGTTTAGTGGCAGCGGCAGCTCTTCTGGTTTTGGAAACCAGGGATCGTGGGTAATATCCATCGTTTAGATTCAATTTGATGAGCTTCTGGCCACATGTGTCTGCAGAGGGCGCTGTTGCTCAGTAAAAGTTTTTAATGTGCATGTGTAGCTGAGCTCAGACAGTCACTAGTGGACAGGACTGCACAAAGAAACAGGTTCAGTCAGAGACAGAGAAAACTTCAATCCGTCCAGATTGAGGTTTGTTTGTTTGATTTTTAATTAAGGAAAACACAAAAACTACTGGATGGATTTCCATTACCTCTGTGGAATATTTCCCCAACATTTGGGCGAATGATGTCTACGAGTACAGCTTGATTTACTGAAAAGGGACAGTTGGGCCTTAGATGAGAAATGAGATCTCCTGAGACTCATTCATACATGTACTGAAAGTCTGGTTTTCATGTATCAATGAGCTTTGAACTGTAAAGGACGGATCGACCATCTCAGATTGTTCTGAAAAAACAAACCCAAATCAAACTCATTCTGCCCTGACTGCGAATCAGTGAATGTTGTTTCTAACATAACCCACATGGACAAACTGCTCCATCAGCTTCTTGTGGCGTGTTGTGTGAGTTCCAATGAAAACACAGTGAACTCTCAGAATGACTCAGCCTCATTAGAGTTAAGTGTATAAGTACGCTTCTTTTTCTAATTTGATTTTAACAATCATCGGCTACTTTCATTTTCCAGGTACAGAGTGAAAACATGTAGGTCAGAAAGAAAGTAAAGATTCACAGGAACACTCCTCACATTAAACTGGGACACTTAAAAAGTAACACACGGGTGAAATAAAGTTCAAACCACAAAACAAAATGTGAACAAGTGAGTAAAAAGCCATAAATCGCAGTTTTGAAATGTGGTTTATGTTCGTCCTGTCCTCTTTCCTTGTTTTACTTTAACTCGCAGCCGCTGCAAAGAGGAAAAATTCCTGTTTTGTTTTTATGTGACGGTCACACATTTGCTTTGTATTCATGTTGCGCTCAAACTTCGCCCGAGGCCGCACATCCTCATCATCCTGTTTTACGATGTCGCTTTGAGGGAAGACGAGTAATTAAATATGTGAAAATGGGGAGAAGAGCTTTTTAACACCACTCATTTCTTCTCACCTTTTATTCTGACTGTGATTAATGGGCGGGCAAATAGTACTATAGGGGTTTTTCTTTGTTTGGGTGAATGACGCTAATAACAAAAGACATTTAAAGACAGAAAGTTGGTGGAAGGTTGGGACTTAAGAGAATCTATTGAAGTTTAGTCCAGGAATGAGTTTTCTCTTTCATTAACTCAGGGAGAAAGTGTGTTTTTTGACATTTTCACAGATTTCCCGGTGATGGATCTTGACGGTTGGGCCATGTCGGAGGTAAATGCCACTAACTCCCCTTTTGTGCACTTTCCAGTTAATCAGCTTCACATTTCACGGCTCTTACCTCCTGGTGTCACCAGGCCCTTGAACACACAGACGTTCTCCCCTCCGTTGACCTGCTGCAGCACCTTCAGTTCCTCCTGAGTGACCTTCAACCCCGACCCCCGGCGACCTTGACCCAGGTAGGTCATTTTTACGGTGACGTTGGATTTCTTCGCCTCTCTTTGCGCCTTTAGAAGACTCTGACGTGACGAGAGCAGGAAGGTTCGAGTTTCACAACGCGTTCATGCTCACGTGGACGTACGTTGGTTTATTATGTGAGATTACCTGTTTTTTAGGGAGCCCTCCTGTTCTCTGGGAGGCGACTGAAGAGAAGGATCCTCGTCGCTTGTCGTACAGGTACGGACAGGACTGACTCAGAGCTCCTCTCATCGAGGTCAGATTAGAAGCCTTCTTCCTGATGTCTGGCAGGTACACGTCATCTATGGACGCTTTCCTCGAACGAGGTGTTGACCCGTTCAGCTACGATCAAAGGAAGGAAACCATCTTAGAACAGAAGCGTGTTTGGGATTTCTGAAAACACGGTGGCTTTAAGCTGCTCAGAACCAGACTGTAAATAAAGATGGATGATAGGACAGTGTCCTGATCTCTTGCTTCAGTCTGATTCATTATGATTTATGACCTATACTGTTGATTTGTTTGTTTTTGAAAACATTGAACAGATTATCACATAACCTGGTGGGAGGACAGGATGTGGCAAAAGAAAGAAGCCGTTACATTTGAGCAAGGATCTGAACAAAGCAGCAGAGTGCCGCTTCATCAATTTTGATATGGTCTCTACTGAGTGTCATTCGTGGTGTATGTGCTGGCATGTGTGTGAATACAGCAAGTTGTCTAAATTTTTTGTGTTTTATGTCGTTCAGAAAACATAAAACTCTTATCAAATATTTAGTTCTCCTGTTTCTCATTTGCATTTTAATAAAAACAACTCTGATTGTGAGAGTGTTTCTGTCATGAATATTTAATCAATCCCAAAAGTATGACAGGAAAAGACATATCTGTTATAAGATTTTGAATAAGCAGGTTATTTTATTTCATGTATTGTTGGTGACACATGATAAAAATCTGCTCAGCGTCTGATTTGAATATCGCAGCTCTACATCAGATGGAGAGCGTCTCTAATTCTATTGAACATGAAATGCTCATCGCTCACTTTGTAGATCTCCACAGTGTCGGGATTCTCGAGCAGCAGGAGTTTGCTCCTCCCTCGGATCAGACTGGCGATGGAGTGGATCATCTTAGCGTCACGACCGGGCTGAACTGGGATCTGTTCAAAAGGAGAAATCAGAAAAGAGCGTTCAGATGTGCAGAGAATAATATTCACAGCCGTTCAGTGTTTTCCAAAAGCAATTAGACAACCATGAATAAAGCATGTGAAGCTGACAGTCACTGAGACGTGAGGATTAGACTCTTACTGGAGTGCCTCTGTCTCCTCCTCCTCCTCCTCCTCCTCCTGCTTTATACAGGAGGTCCTGAAGAAGAGTCCTGCTGCTGTTTCTCCTGGTTCTCCTCATCGACTCCCTCTGATACGACTCCATCCTCAACTGAAGCAGTAATAACACAAACACAAACAGCAACATGAACAAACATCACTCTGTAAAATATTCATGTCTACATTTCAGGATTTTAGTCAATACATTTTTATGATTCGTGATTCAATAATTTTTTTCTTATGCAGCAAAACCAAACTTCATAACAACATAATTATCACTTTCCATACTGAGATCTATAAAACAATGGTTATTGCACATACAAGCATGTCCTCGTTTGAAGTATCTAGTGGTGTTTTGGTTATATCATTGTTTTATTAATTATTCTTTCTCTCTTTCTGTGTATTTGTGTTTGTAATTTAAAGCTTTTGCTTAATGTGTTTTTATATGTCTGTCTCCAAATGCATAAGACAGACAGCGTTACGATATTTTGTCTACATTTCTGGAGAGTGGGTAATAGGTGTTGTCCATATTTGTGTACAGTCAATGGTTGTGCAAATTTAAACCAGGCTAGGTCATTCCCTCCGCCTCTAGTCTTTATGCTAAGCTAGGCTAATCACCTCCTGGCTCTATAGCTTCTTCCTTATGAGCCACAGCGTTAAGCTTTGAAATAGATGTGCAGAAAATAGAAGCAACTCTGAGCTGCTAAACCTTTATAACTGAGCTGTAATGAAGAGGGCATGAAAAGTTAGAGGAGTGAGAAGTTGTGCATCTGTGTGATTTGAGGATCTGTGATATCATTCAGTCTGGTTCGGTTGATCCTGAGATGAGAGAGCATTTCGTTTAAAAATGAATTGACACGTCCTCTTCTCATTGGGTGAGTTCAGCCTCCTGTGGCTCTGCAGCTCAATGAACAGCATAAAAAAAAGAATGGCCTTGCTTGGAGCTTTGATCAACTCTGGAACAAAAAACTGTCTGCACCGGAGAATTCTAAATTAAGATCAGACCCATGTTTTCTTTTTTCCACTGCACGTTAACAAGCCTCCGTTGTTTCAGCCTGTTACAGCATCTGTAACCTAATCGCTGAGTCTGCGCCCCGCGTCATCTGCCCGGCGAGGAGGCAGCAGGCAGCCATCTCCTGAGATTAGCTGCCCCGTGTACAGTATGCATGAGCGCACCTCAGCCTCAGATGGTAAATAGGACAAATATGAGTCGTGCTACTTTATTGTCAGTCCAGTTTACTCTCTTGAATGTCGGTGTAAGTGACCTAGTTTGGTTTTTGTTTTCCAGAGTCGACTTCAGGTTTTAAAAGAAGAAACATTATTTTTTTAACACCAGCAGATGGAGGAAAACAAAAAGTAGATTGATGTAGTTTCTTATGTGTTTAACATAAGATCCCGATGATGTGAATATATTACATCGTCTCTTTTGATGAGATAGTAAATAATCTCAAAACTTTGTAACTTTGGACTAATCCAGCGTTAAGTTGTTTTCTGCATATTCCTGCCACTGACAGACAAATAAACTCACTTACTACACATTTGCAAATGTTTTAAAACACATTTAAGTTCTGTTCCAGCTAAATTCATAAACATTATATCCTAGGAAGCTTTTCTTCTTCATTTACATGGAATACAAATGTCAAATAAACATAGAGGAGAGGAAAGAGTTTTAAAGTAGCAGAAAATTGATTTAAAAAAAGTTACTTTCCTGGACACATTTCTCAAAATTGTAATTTAGAACAAATCATTTCACTTAGTGACTGCCACTGCTACTTTCTCACTCATCTTAAATAAATTCTAGAAAGTTGGCAAAGTTTATTTCAAACTTTCTCAACTGTTCAGATCAAATTTGACCAAGTATTGCTCATTAACTCTTTCTTATCTTTAATAAGAAGTTTAAACTTCCTCCCATCATAGGACAGATCTTACCTGCTGACTTGTCCTGATACTGAGTTGAATGTTTCCACCAGGTGACCTGATACCCGCTCAGCTGTTGATCTCCTGTTCTCAGCTCTCTCTCTCTCTCTCTCTCTCTCTCTCTCTCTCTCTCACACACATGTTGTTGACACCTGAGCGGCCGACACCTTTGGCACCCAGCCCCCCACCCCCACCTCCCTACACTGATCCCTCATCCATCTTTAATCGTCTCTGACCTTCACTCAATACTCTCTGACCACATGTTCTGTCACTTTTGAGGCTCATCTCCAGACTTTTATTAAGTTCTTTTAAATCAATCACGACGGATTTTCACAAAACAAACAGGAAGGATCGACATGGGCCAAGAAGGAATCCATTGTGTTTTTATAACTATTTTTTAACATTGCAAGATAGCTCTTAGTGGATGTGCTCAACTGAATGCACTCTAGTTTGAGTATGATGCCAACATTTTAAATTATGAAGCCCAAACTATAAAATTAGGCAGGGTTTATTACCTAAACAGCAGCCAGAAACCAGGTGGCGATGGATATGTTTTGGCTTCACTTTTGGGGATGTGGTCCATCTTTATAAATATTGTATGATTCATATGGGCACAGGAGAAGAAAAAGAGGAGGGCGAAGAAGAAGAAGAAGAAGAAGAAGAAGAAGAAGAAGAAGAAGAAGAAGAAGAAGAAGAAGAAGAAGAAGAAGAAGAAGAAGAATGCCCATTCATGAGCAGTGAACACACACATCTGGAGCAGGCAGCTGCTGCAGTTGGGGGATTAGGTGCCCTGCTCAAGGGCACGTCAGCTGTGCATATTGAGTGAGGGGGAAATATTCATCCCAGCTGCACACATCTCTCCCTGCCGGGCCTTGAGACCTTTCATCTCATGTTGTCCTCTGATATGTTGGTCGTCATCTCATTTATTCATTGAGAAAAGCCCGACGTGATCTTCATCAAAGTTCCACCATTAAACATGTAAACTCTAAGTGCCGGCTGCTGAAGGTTTATAAATAGACACTAACTCTCTTGATCATATCCCTCAGACTGCACAGGCCTGGTCGTCATAGGATGTTATTGTTATGTAACAGGCCTTTTCCTGCTGTCGGTCCATAAAGAGCTCGTTCTCACTTCGTCTCTCCTCCATGAGCTCTCTGAACAGTCGTACTGTGTGCACGACCCGGTTCTCTCACAGAGCCGGACCTGCCGAGCGCCGCTGCAGGCCGACGGGCTCCGTCTGCATACTGGATCAGTTACATCCAAAGAACTGATAGGGGGTCTGAGAGTATTTGGCTTGGCAGTGCAGCATTTGCTTCCTGCCATATCCACTGAGCCAATGTGTCAGTTCATTATGGGCTCGCCGTACACCTCCCCCCCCCCGCGTCCATGATGGGATGAAGGATGTGAAGGGTGATGATTTGTCATTTTCTTCTGCTCAGCATCTTTTCAGGGCTGAGATTTTTAAAAGTCCTCAGTGATCAGAGTGGAAATGTAAGATGCCGCGGCGAATGTGTGGAATTGATTGTTGATGTTGGCGTTCAAACTCTGTTTCTAAGCCATATGTTACTGGGCCTTAGAGACAGCTTATATAATATCCAGCTCTGGGGGGACAGTAAAGATTACCCACAATTCATCCTGCTTCTCATTGTAACAACCAAAGAGGCAGAATACATTTCATTTCCTCCTATTCTTCCTACTTTATGATTTAGTAATCAATATAAAGCAGCCGGGGCTTAAAGCTGTCATGAACGTTCAGATGTGGTCGAGTTTCTCTTTGTCCTCCTGCTCCTTCGATAGATGAGACGGCCTCCGTGGTATTTACAGAAGGTCAGAGAAGAAAACACAGCAGCCGTGGCTTTCTGATCAGTTTGAACAGCAGAAGCATTTCAAACAATTATCAACGTGTGTCTATATGAATTATGATGGATAATGACCTGAAAATGGGTTGAATCATTCTATGTGTATATCTTATTCTCTTGTAATCAGTGCTCTTATAGTTATTATTATTTTAAACAGACAGTGGTGGAGGAATTACTCAAACTTTTTTACCAAAGTAAAAGTACAACTGTAAAGGGTGAGTAAAAAGTCCACAGGTCATTTTTCTACCAAATGTAAACACTTTGCTTTTAAAGTATTAAAAGTAAAAGCTGTGCTCCCTTTTCCTGAATAGAATGCTCTAGGCTCGGCCTCTTTCGAATCCAAATGTTTATTATTGATGCTCCTACTGCAGGGGGCGGGTCTTCCTTTACCTGTCGTATCTGATTGGCTCAGTGGCTCTTATTAAAAACAATGTCAACCTATAACTCAATGCATTAAAAATATGTAGTGGAGTATAAAGTACAGATATGTGTGTGGTGGAGTAAAAGGACGTTAACCCCAAATGAAGAGACCGGAATAGTTTCACTGGGAAGCCTTCAAACTACTAGAAATTAATAAAGTTCAAACAAATAGTTCAGAGTTTAAAGAAGCTACATATCATATATGCATATAAAACACCAGTTTAGCTCTGAATAAATGATTATAAACTTTATTTATTTATTTGTTTATATGAAGCACTTTTCTTATCAATGTTACTAAGTGCATTACAGGAAAGAAGTAATTGCCAAATTCTTACTATTTATCCAAAGGTCTGCAAAACTAGTAATTCATAATAAAAGTGATTACTTCTAAAGACTCAGACTGTTGTTTAAATTCTATAACCCCCCTCTTAGATTTGATATTTGATATGAAGTTGTGATGTGTGGTTAACCCCCTGTGAGCTCAGCCAGGTTTGCACGATGAAGCGATAAACCAAACTTCCTTCAGTCATCCATCATGATGTTTTGGTGACGCACAGGCCTCTGTGAATAACACACAAGGATTCTGTGTGAGTTATTAATCATAATTAATAAACCATTCAGCGACTGTTTACGGAGCAGCTTCAGCTCCTTCATCTTCCTCTGACCCCACAGTCGTGCATCTCACGTTTCTCTCTCCTTCTCCTTCCTGGTGGTGTTTGACATCCAATCCATTATTCAGAGGTTGATTGGAAACATCACCAAGTCCAAAATGTTAAAGTGGATGCATTGACAGAGCCAAACTGATCCCAGCTGCCATGTGTCCTCCTGCTTCTTGTAATGGGGTGGTTTCACCACTAGAGGGTGCAAGCAGACCGGGCCAGTGCTCCTCTGCTCTGTCGTGTTGCCTCGGTGCTGGGACTGGTCTGGCACTTTGTCTTGAAACTCTCCCAGTGCTCGTGTTGTTCCTCTGTGGCTAATTACCTGGCTCGTCCTGAAGTGCTGCATCATCTGATCCTGCTGTCAGACAAGCTGCGGCCACTCAGGTTCTCCAATTAAGTGGAGTTTCCACTGAACCTGCAGCACACGATCCGTCTGAGACGCAGCACTTCGGTTCCTGCACAGTCGCAGCACATGGCACAAGGGGGATTATCTTCTTTAAAAACTGGCGGATGCTTATTTCAACCTGATTTCACATGAGAGGAATTGACCCCAAGATGCAAAGTGTCACCTGATCCAGATCTGAATGGGTTCTTCCTTGACCCATATCACATCCTTCTACCATGATTTAGGTTAATCCATCCAGTATTTGAAATATTTGCTAACAAATGCAGAAGAAAACATAACAACGGAGGTAACAACTGTCAAATTAAGTTCACAACGACTCTACACTTCTATAACTGCTTCACTGTCCCGAAGTCACAAAGGCAGCTTCCCCTGGATGGCTCTTAACTGCTCCACTATGTTCAGCAGCACTTATTGATCAAGATTAATTAAGAATATTGGCTTATTGCCCTATTCATGCACAAATAAAGGGAACATCAAAGACTAATGGCCTGCATTTGTATTTATTTCCCAAAGATGCACAACTACAGTGTATTTCTCAATTGCAGCTGTTTCTCTTTTTCTCCTCTGGCCCGAATATGAAGTCGGCAACGGTACAACTTAGAAACAATCACATTTATTATAGGATGGATGTGCTGTGAAAAAGCACATCCAAATTTTCATCTTTTCTTGACCCTCTGTGTCACCACCCCCCCCCCCCCCCCCCCATGTTTTTGTGTTTTTAATCAGTTAACTTTTAGTTTGTGTGTGTGTATCCCTGCTTGTATTTATATTTGAAACCAATTCAATTCATTGCTCATCTTGTTCAGAAACAAATACAATTTGTATCATATCTCATAACTTGTGTAATATTTATTCAAGGGGTGGGGGGGGTCTCAGGATTAGTGTCACATTAAAGGGACCTTGTGTGAAACCATCTCAAGGTAACACAGCATCCTTGTACACTTACAGTGGCCCGTCCCATCTGTGCAGAGCAGCAGGGGAGCAGGAGCCGCCTCCAGCTGGAGCCCGGTGGAGCCATGTGTTAATCTGGCTCCTTCAGCACAGAACCGGCTGGTGAGGGCCCGGCTCCAGAGAGAGAGAGAGAGAAACAAGCAGCAGCCTTCATTATGACAGAGCTCCGTGATTCTGCTCATCGGGTCCAGTAGACATGAGCGATGGCCGAGAGCAGGAGTCTGAAGCTTTCTGTCCACAGCGTGTGAAGCTGCTGCGTCAGAACCAAAACTGTGAAACCCCCCCCGCTGGTGTTTGTGTGGCCACTCGCCGCCTCTCATGACACAATGTTTGTGTATTTATTTTAACACAACAACAGAGCTTCTGCTTTAACTGCTTGGGTTGTAATCACCCATCTTTCCTGCACACTGAAGATCAGAGCTGCAGCCTGAGAGGGTTCAAGGTTTTCAAGTGATAGGGAAGTTGAATTTTGCATGTGTCCTGTCGAGCTGCAGAGATTTGAGAGATTGTTGAGACAGTAAAGTTCATGTCTCAAGCTCTCGTGTTTGTCATTTAACAAAGCTTTATGGTTCCTTTTTTAGCTTGGTCTTCATCCTTCAGTGTCACTTCCTTAGAATCCACAATTAAAGATTAGAGATTTCACTTTCTACCTCTACGCTGCCGATGCAACGTTGCTTGTGGCTTTTCTCAGAAGGAAAAACTGAGATATGATCTCCTGCTTCCTTAACTATAGGGACAAATAGGAAACGGGGATAGAGAGCACGGTCATAGTTTAATGACATACAGTCAAACCGTGTGATGCATTTTCCTCTCATCCCTCATTACTCCCCTGTGTGAAGTAACGTAAAGGCAGCACTTGCAGTTTTATGGCGTTGTGTGGGCTGGATGCAGGGCTCCTCTGAGACTGCTCTGGGAAGTCTGTGATGATGTGAATGTGATTACTGAGCCGCTAATGGACGCCTGCCTCTCCTTTGCTCTGCAGCTTTCGAGCTGCCCACACTCAGGCTGTCTGTTGTGGGTTCTGACAACGGCTGCTTGTCAATGGATTAGCGACAACGTGATTATAAACGCATTAATAATTCCTCAGCGTTGAAAAATAGAAATGCAAATGCAGAAGACAGACTCCAGAGTGTTTGTGATATTTGAATGAGGTTCGTGAGAGAAACGAGTCAGAATGTGGATTTTAAATATGATAGTTCATCTGGTCGAGACTTCATCCCTATGTTTAACTTGCAGAGGTTAAAAGAAAAGGCAAAGTTATGTACGCGACCTGTTCATGCTGGTTGTAGCTGAGAGAACTCCATTGAGTTAAGATAGCACTGCTGTATATCACTGTCAAACTACTTGATGGAAGGTTTAATAAAGAGGATTCAAGTTGATGCAGCAGCAGAACTTTTTATTCCATGTATCCTCCCTTCCTTCCCTTTTCCCATTACCCTCACTCTAATCTCTATTTAACAGATTCCTCGTGTGAATATGCAGAATGTGGGCGAGAGTTCTGGGGCCTGAAGCCTCCTGGTTCCTGCTTTGACCGATATCGTTTGAGCGGAGCTTTGGTTGCCCGCAGGGAATCAGTGCTTGTCGAGAAGGAAAGTGGTGGAACACATTGAGCAAAATGCACTGGCTGTGGCTCTGGGCTTTTTTTATGAGTCAGGTACAGCTGTGAATAGAGATGAGACGAAAATGTCACTGATTGTGTTGAGAAACAATCGACGTGTGATGAAAGAAACTAGTCGGTGAACAAAGACAGGGTCTTGGCCCAGATTTCCTTTGTCTACTCAATGCCTCCATAATATTGGCCAGTGGCTAATTGGTCGTTGGTGTTTCAGTAGAGGCGACTAATCTTTAAATGTCCATCAAGCAGAGATTTACAGAGGTCTGGTAAATTCAATAACCCAATCCTCAGCTTTCAATCAATCGTTGGCATATGTCATATAGATACAAATAAGAAAGAACATTTGGTTCAACTGACTGACACTGACTCTCATACGTGCACTGCACAACTTCTTTCTGGCAAACAGAATCACACACTGAAGTTTTTATTGCTTTTTGTGTATGACCTTCTTTTTGGTGTATTTTAGATCTGGGCCTGTGACAAACATCCTAATCCTGCCTATAAGTGTTTTCTAAACTCTCCGTCCAAAATGTCAAGGACGCATGGCTGCACTTCTCTCTCCAGGCTCTCTGGCCTCCGAGCCTCCAGATCATCTGTCAAACATGTCACCGAGTGAGGCGGCGCAGCTGCTGACTTTATCGTGGCTCCTCTTCCTTCACCTTCATATCTCTTTCGCCTCAACTGGGTTTTTGTGTCAACTGCATGCAGCTCCTTTTTCTTTCTTTTTTTTACAAGCTCGAGGAGAATGTGACGAGATCGTTCTAGGTCGACGGCGTGAAGGTCATCGAACGGGCTCAGATTGTGTTTCACTGGATTGAGGTGATTGACATGATTTTAGTTATCATGTGCGTATGAAGATGAATCACTAGTGGACAGTTTCAGTTTTCCTTTAACCTCTTTTCAATAACATAAGTTTAAGTTCAACAAAATGTATTAATGGAATTTGTAAAAGATAAATATCACATCACATCCATCTTGTCACTATAGTCGTCCCATGTAGCCATGATCGTAAAAGTTGTGGCCTCAACAATTTGGAATATTCTCCGTACAGATTTAGGTTGTGCAGTATAATTTAAAACCTTTAAAACTGTAACAGGATGTGTTCGTACCATGTACATTGCATTTTAACCGTTTTCGTGTAACTTCCTCTTTTTTCACATTTTCTTTTATTGCATATATTTATTTTGCATCGATACTTTCGTTTCATTTCTGTGAAGCACTCTGTGACTTCGGTCCAAGAAAATCGCTTTATTAAATAAACTGCACTTACTTACTTACAGAATGGAATACAAATGAGGAAGTGTGCAAATTCAAAAAAGACACATTCACATTAGCTGGGTTATAAAACATACATTAAAGCTCAGTAGAGGAAGAAAAAATTGCCTGGAGTTATGTAGCCTCCATAATAGCTTTTCCCTGCCTCAAATCTTTTCGTGGCTGTGCTACAAATTACTGAGACTCTACATTTTCCATTCCTGTAATAAAAAAGTCATGTCAGATTTCTTTATTTGAAAAGGTGAATCCATTTGTCTGACCTGTTCTTCAGCATCAGCTAAATCTTACCCGGCAACACAAACACCCAACCAGCCTCCAGGTTCCACCACTAGTGCAAAAAGAGAACATCTTCTCCTTGTGTGTGTGGGGGGGGGGGGGGGGGGTGACGTGATGAGGATCACTTACTCGGGTGCGGTGCAGCACGTCACATTGTTGTGACATGTGTCAGGCAGGGAGTCCCCAGAGACAGCTGCAGGTGGGGTCATGTGTCAAGTGGCGGCTCTGAGAGGACCTGTGGCGTGTGGGAGGACGAATTCTTCCCTCGTGACCGACGCTCTGTTCTGTAAACTTACGTCTGCAAGAAGAGACAGAGAGACAGTTTCCCGGAGGCCGAGGTGATGAGTCTCTCACAGACACATTTGTGCACGATCCAAATTTCTGAGGGATCGTAAAGAAACACAGACAATTTATGAATTATTTCTTGTCAATCAAATGAGAACATTTGTAGAAACCTTCGCCAAGGCCCACTGGTCCCCTTATGAAACCTCATTTAAATCCAATAAAGACAGATTCTCATTTAGACTTGCACCAAACTGCACACAGTCGTAAATATCAGTACCCCCAATGTGCCGGATTAGTTTGATGAGGATCAAGTTATTATTCTGTGAGAAATCAATAAAACTTTTGAAAAATCTTAAAGCGTTAAAATGGTGATTAAAAAAATCCTGGATCTGCCCTCTGATCCCGATCCACACCAAGCTTTCTTGCGACTTTTGTTTCACAGAATCAAAAAATGCAGAAAAGTTTATGTAAAAAAATCTATGTTTATTTTCTATATTATTGTCAAGCTCCATATTTTGTTGTATTTGTTTTTTTAAATATTTATAAGTATTTATATTTAAAAATGTGATGGTTAAACTGTAGAATATCAAACCTCATTTACCTTTTTTGTCTTGAAGGTTTTATAATGTTCCTCTTTTGTGATATAATTATAACTATTGTAGGTTTTTACTCCCTAATATCAGTGACAGGCATCTTCCCACATAAATCAGTTCAACTGTATATTTCTGGGTGTGTTGGTATTCACCAGCTGTTACCAAGAAATAGATCTGAAGCATCTGCTCCATAAATCATTAAAACAACCGTCTTCTATTTCTAGAAGTTAAATTTATGAGGGCAAAATAAAAGGGCAATTATGAAGCTGTTGAACAATAAATGAAAAGTTGTGTTTGAAGATAAATGTTTGTATCTTTGCATCCAGACTTCAGATTTCACTTATTTCACTGGTTATTGGAACCAGCTGTAGAAATGTCTATTCCCCACTGGCTCCTGTTCACTCTACTCAGTATATCTGGCCCCTGTGTCACTTTTGATTTATTACTTACATTATAACGACTATTTTACTTTACTTTACTCTCTCTTCGCTTGCTGCTCAGTTCCTTTGTTTTTCAATGCCCACTCTATCTAGCGAGGCCAAAATGATTCCAGATCACGACAGACCCCACAACTTGCTTTGGTTTCTGAGTCGCTCGTAGTATTTTATATTGTAGTTATTAAAACACCAGTGTCCTTCAGCGCCATCCACAAAAGAATTAGACAACAACTCCCAACTGTTTTCATCCTCATATTCCTCAATAAGCCCCTGACCTCCTGAAAATGTGTGATTTAACTGGCAAATGGAACAAGTGGCCCCGGGCGGGCGGCTCCGGCCAAGCTGCCAAGGTCACAAAGGGCCCGATTAAGAGTGGCCAGCCGGGCGTTTGGGTCTCACACTCAATCCTGACTCTGAGGGTGTTTGAGGACATTTACTGGGAACAAACTTTAATCATCACAGTGGAGCCTCAGGGGGAAGCTCGACTACATCTGACTTTATACTGCAACACCTCAGAGGTAGTTAGATTTAGTCTGAAGGCCCTGTCCTCCTGTTCTGCTCCACCTGGTCTATCTATCTATCCATCAATCTATCCATCTATCTATCTATCTATCTATCTATCTATCTATCTATCTATCTATCTATCTATCTATCTATCTATCTATCTATCTATCTATCTATCTATCTATCTATCTATCTATCTATCTATCTATCTATCTATCTATCTATCTATCCATCCATCCATCTATCTATCTATCTATCTATCTATCTATCCATCTATCTATCTATCTATCTATCTATCTATCTATCTATCCATGCATTGGATGGTTTATGTTGGTCAGAGATATAAATACAGATGTTCTGAAGCAGAGGAAGCGTCAGAGGAATGAAGGAATGGAGGAATGAAAGAAGGGATGGAATGGATGGAATGGATGAGTGATTTTGGGGAAGGGGGCTGACAGGATCAGGTCAGACAGAAATGGAAACCCGGACCCTGTGGTGAAAAGGTGAAGACACATCCTCAGGATAACAGCAGGGAAACCCCTTTACCTAAAAGGCACAAGGAGAAGGACTTTATTGAAAAACATTGACGATGTGTTTAACATCGTTACGATAAAGTTAAAGTTCATTCTTTACCTAACCCCAACTAAAAGTCTGGAGCTTTTCTGGAGCTTTGACCATATCTAATTGTGTTCATAAGAATCTTTCAGGTGCTGATAAAAAATCTGATATTCACATAACAAAATTTATGAAAATAAAAACTTTATTTATCATAATCATAGAATAGTATAGAAACCGTCATTGTCACTGTACCATCAGAATACAATATAATCAAAAAACATAGACACATGCACCCACATAGGTAAATACATTCCATATTCATACATACAAATTACAGATGATCACTGAAAAGCCTCCAAATAGCCTTAAAGTATTCAAAGTTAATAACAGGGTAAAATAAGAGTAAAATCATAGAGTTGTACCTTTTGCTTTGAGCGTGTTGGTTGAGAGTTTGAGTGGCAGGTGACTTTTTTTGAATATTGATATAAAGGGAGGAAGGACGGCCGACTCTTCTGGACCCACCGTGACGAATGGCGTCCTTCGTCTGTTCTAAATTCACACCAGTGACTCAGAGGTCACTGACCGCGTCTGAGCCTAAACTGGACAGTCACACCTCCAATGGTTCGGAAGCTCCTCATGTCAGAGGAGTCTCTGGTTTCAGGCTGAGGAGAAGTTGGGATGAATCACTGAATGAGGGGGGGGGGGTGCTGAGTGGAGGGGTATGATGTCAGAGCAGAACACTGAGCGAGTTGGGAGCAGAGCAGCTGTGAGACGTGACCCCCCCTCACTGAGGCCGAAGCTCAAATCTTTGTCTTTGACTCTGAGACGAGTGCAGATGAAACATGGGATTGTACAATGAACAAGGGTAAGAACCCAAATCTTTTGACTGCTGTTACAGAACATTGAACAAAGGGAAATGTTGACTTGAGGCTTGTTTTTGCATAATTTAAATCAATAAATCCAATTTATACTTCTTTTTAAGTTATTCTTTTTTTTTGTCCGTGTGTTGCAGAGAGGCCCTGGAGTCCCCGGAGCCCCAGCACATGCAGATCACTGAGAGTAAGGGAGGGCCCCCCCAACAGGGCCACAGGTCTAAACCCCTCCACAGACGCCTGGGCAAAACTCCGCCCAAAGACGTCTCAGATAATGTGATGTTCATGGGTGAGTTTGTGCAAAAGTTTCTAATTTTGTTGTTTCTGAACTCTGACTTTATGGTGCAACATGAGATCTTACATTGTAACGAGTGACTTTAAAACATTAGAAACTAAAACAGAAGCAGGAACCATTTCAATCTAAATGTTCAAATGATTTTAAAGAGGCACTCGACAGTTTTGAATCTTTTCATTGCAGAATGTGGATAAGTGATAGTTCTACTGGTGTTCTTCTTCTGTCATCTGATCACATCATTCTCTGAGTTCGGATTAAATTGACAGAAAATGGGTAAATTGTAATACAATCAAAATGTGGCGTAAAAAGGAAATTAAAGACACATTACACAGAGAACAAAATGTTAATACATGAAATGAATAATCTAAACGAGAATTAAAAATGTGAAAGCGACAATGCAGTTTTAGGGTTTTTTCTTGAATGTGTTCTATACCTTTCAGTCGATTTTCCATCATATAAGGTTTCTTATAATTTCGAGCTCACCTCCATAACAACTCGTCTTCATAGGATCAGTCAGAGAAGTCAGATAATCTTGGATTTATGCCTGAATTTGCCTCCTCAACTGTTTCTCATGCATTTAGAGAATCAGAAAGATATGATTCTGCAAAAGAAAGCGATTTACCTGGTGTTGGCCACAAGTAGATGTAAAAGATGTGTTGATTAATAAACGTCATGAAGTAATGTGTGCCCTGTTTTGTTCTGGTAGTGGGGGGATGGACCCAGGAGGATCCGTCCTGCCTGGTCGAGCAGTTCTGTCCCGAGTACAACGAGTGGAGATCAGCAGCACGTATGGTGAACAGCCGTGGATCTGTGGCTGTGTGCTCCCTGGAAGGAAAGATCTACGCTGTGGGTGGAGAAGATAAAATCAGATGTCACAGCAGTGTGGAGAGGTGAGAGACAGTTCAGCTTCAAACACATCTTTCACTCACATTTCTGTGACTTAGTTTGGTAAATAATTCGTACTCAGACTTCAGAATAACGTTTCATTATCACCGTAAGCTCTTCAAGGCTGTAAGAACCTTGCATCATCATGTTTTCCTCTTTTTGTCCGATGCCTTTTGAATTTCACGTCCCGGTTGAATTCAAACATCAAACTGCTGAGTCTCTGTGTTGTTGTAATTGGAAATCGTTTATTTCGGGCCGTGTTTATTTCCTGGTATAAGCTGATTTAAACTCGGGGAATTATCCAGTCATGTGCCTCACTCTATTTTCCACAGTCATGGTTAACTGGTGATGGTTTGAAATACCAATCAGCTATTGATTAGTTACGTAAGAGTTGCTTGGATCTGACAGCATCCATCTGTGGAGGAGGACGTCATGTAAACGTTTTCTTGTCTCCAAGAAGATAACAGCAACACAACAGAACATAGAACATAAAGGGCACAAAACTCATAGATCAGATTTACACAGCCAAAAAGGTTGCAGCTGTATCCATCCATCATCTTGACTATTTATCATCCGAGCATTGAGACCCTGGAGACAAATAACTACTCACACTCATATTCACACCAAGAGTCTCCAGTGAACCGAACCTCAACCTTCCTGTGTTTGCACTGTGGGAAGAAGCTGGAGAACCCGGAGAACCTGGAGAACCCACAGGCAAACAAGGGGAGCACAGGCAAACTCTTGTTGTTGTACTGTAACATCATTCTCCCGTCTAAGGAATCTTGAAGAATTAAAATAACAGATATATTCAGTTCGAGGAAAACGATGGATCCTAAAAACAGGATCCTAAAAACGAATTCCAATGTTAATGTCTGTTCACATGCAGTTTTTAACCTGAATGTGAGTAGACTTCGTAACTTTGAGTTTTTTTAATTATTGTCCTTATTATTATGTACTCTTTAAAATATGTGTCATATGCATTAAATTCACAAGAGGTAGGAGAGATCCCTTTTTATTTGTTGTTGTAGTTCACAGATTTCAACACTAGAGGTCAGCATCAAAACTGAAATAAGATGTAGACCTTCTGACATTCCGACGCCATCATTTTATTTGTGAGCAATGCCCAAACTACTGAATCCTCATTTTACGTGATGTCTACAGATACACACCCACACACCCACACACCTCTTGCCAGTACTCCCACTTTCTCTCGTCCTCTTTATTGGCGTCTCAGAGGAGCTGGCTCTGGCCCCAGTTCCCACAGTCACTCTTACCAGTTCACCCCTTGATGATCGTTCCCGGCTGGCTACAGACACTGACCTGGAGTTAAGGGTCTGAACCAGCCAGCTCTCATTTGGGCTACTGGAGTGCACCTATTCTCTTGTGGCATTTTAGGATGAATTTTTAAGGTGTCAGGCTGAAAAAAGACCAATTATATAGAAGCGATGGGTTTTTTGATGTTGTTGTTGTCCCTTTTTTCATCTAATTGCCTTGAGCTGGGAGGTAAACAACGAACTTCAAGCAGTGAGGAAACAATCTGCCAGAAGTGTACACAACTCAAATACTTTTCCTCAGTGCGAATGTTTACAGGATGTGTTTTCTAAGTTTGACTTGATGCAGATTTCACCGGCCAGCAGAGCTTTGACATCCCCTCTCCTCGACCTCCACCCCCGCAGATACAGCCCAGACACGGATAGCTGGAGTACAGACGTAGCACCCTTGAGCAGCCCCCGCAGCGGCGTGTGTCTGGTGGCGATGGACGGATACCTGTTTGCTATTGGAGGACACGATGGCATAACGGCTATGAGCACCGTGGAGAGGTAGAATGGCACGAGTCCTGCTGAAGCTCTCACAAAATGATCACTTCCTCTTCGTAATCACTAGAAGCAGAAAGGAAAGTGTTCACGACCACTCTTCCAGACTGAATGTCACTTTTAACAATCTCATAAATGGACTGGATTTATATGGTACTTTCCCCGTTTCACCAATGACCCAGAGCGTTTAATAGTGAAAGTCATATTTACCCATTCACACCTACACCATCTATTCACTGCGGTTTATCCATCACTGTGAATCTATACACTGCGGTTTATATATCACACACCATCTATACACACTGCCGACACAGCTATCAGAGGCAATTTTGGTTCAATATCTTGGCCAAGGACACTTTGGATTGCAGCTTCAAGGATCCAGGGATCGAACCAAAACAAAATCTCCCAGTCAATAGTTTATTCTTTTTGCAAAGAAGAAAAACAGGTTCACAACAGAAATTAAATTTCTCCAATTCCATCTGTTTTCATCTGTATTTCATTTGAGGACACGTCCTTGTTTGTGTCGTACACGACAAAATACCTCCTTTAAAAAACACCCATGATAATAAAGTGGAACCAGTAGCCTTCGTCTGCTCTGTACATCTCTATGTTAATTCCCCAACACCTCACATCCCTTTGAAAGCAGTCTGACTCAGAGGAAGGGAAAAAATAAATAATGAATTTGTGTTATGCAACCACTAATGATTGACAGCCCGCTTGTCCAACTGGCCGTGCTCACCTTTGTGTCGTTGTTCCAGGTTTGATCCCGAAATGAACGCGTGGAGCAAACAGGCCCCGATGCTGAGCAGACGAGCCCGAGCAGCGGCTGCCGTGCTGGACGGTCACCTGTATGTGATCGGGGGGAATGACGGAGACATGGCTCTGAGCTCAGGTGAGAGACGAGATTGGGCACAACTGACGTAAAAGTGTCAACAAATGTGAGCGGCGCTGGCCAGAAGGTCGGTGGTTCAAATTCCGGGCTCTTCCAGTCAAATACGAACCCGAAATTGTCTGTGAATGGGGCTTGTTGTTTAAAACAGTTTGAGTTAAGGTTAAAATTAGAGAAGCACAATATAAATACTGTCCATTTAAAGATTTTACCAAGTTCACAAACGTTCAGTTCTCAATTCGAGGTCTTAACAGTGCTGTTTTGTCTGAGTATTACCAGCTAAAGTCTAAATTTATTCAAACGACAAAGCTATAAAAACAGAAAAATCCTAATAATGCTCACACTTCAGAAGCTGGTATCATCAAATGTCTGATTCAAAGTTCCGGCATTTCTTTAAACTCCTCAATGCAACGATATAAAGTTTAATTACATGCACTTAAATTTAATAGTCTGCCAGTGCTTGTTCAGTTTTTATGCGATAATGTGACTTGCTAGAAGTGGCACAAATTATACAGAGCACATTATCAAAAAAGAACCAGAAGAGGTTTCAGCAGTGCTCCACCAAGAATTCCCTCACATCCGATCAAGCTGCAGCAAATGTTACACACTCAAAGCCTAAATGTTCCTGGGTTTTTCCAATCGAGAGCCATGAATTATTTAGTGGGAAAACTGGGAAAAACAACAACCCTGTTCTCACAATGTTAAAGAAATAGACAAAAACCTCTGGGATCTCCCCCCTGATCTGGATCGATCTGGATCCACATCCTTCCACCACGTTTTGAGGTGACACGTCCAACTAACAAATATACGATTTAAACAAAACAAAAAACTTATCGGCAGAAGTAATGATAAGCCGTCAGTCACGATTATAATTTATCAATTTAAAAATTCTGGCTCACAAATAGCTCAATAAGTTATAATGTTAAATGACTTGTTCCCACCATTACTTTAACAAAAAGGCCTTAGGTTTCACATTACAATAAGCTTGGCCTTATATTTTCTGCCAGTGTCCAACACACACAAGTCTAATGCATTCTCTTAAAATTGGCCCTCATAACTATAGATAGACATTAGCACACACACACAAACACACACACACACACACACACACACACATTCTTGTCCCCTTGACCTTGCCAAGGATAAACAAGGGTTATTTTTTGCCATCACTTGTCACTGACGACTATTTCAGTCTGTGAGAAATGCCAACAGTAAAATTCCCACAAACTTTTTTTATTCAAGTTCTCGGAAACATGGTTGAGAATCAAGGTATTGGTGGATCGTTTAAAAAAAGTTAGAAATGACTTTCATCGGGATTCTGCTTTCAGACAGACTTCTCTAACTTTCTTCGTACAGCTAAAGTTGCATTAGATCAATAAATGCTGTATAGTTTTGTATATAGAGCTCTGGTTGTCTGTGAGGTACTGTTACTCATGCAGTGTGTACACCTGTGTATTATCGATATATATGGCCTCATCCGGCTTCTGCTAACCTCTAAACGTTCCCCAGTGGAGCGGTACAGTCCAGTAGATGGTACCTGGTCGATATGCGCCCACATGCGGAGTCCCAGGGAGAACGCCGGATGCACCGTGTACCTGGGACACATCTACGTGTCCGGGGGCAGAGACGAGCTCAGCCTGGAGCTGTGTGCTGCTGAGAGGTTCGACTCCGACGCCATGACGTGGTCCCCGGTGAAATGCATGAGGAGCAAGAGGGACAGCGTGAGTAATGGCTGAGGTCAGAAGTCGGGGCTCCACGCTGATTTTTAATATCCAGGGTATTTTTACCTGCTAAAACAGGAAAGAGAGCGAGAAGAGAAGGGACTGAGGCCAGGATGTTGTTTTTGTTGGTATATTTTGAATAATTTAAAAGTCTGACCCAATGAGGCACAAGGTTTGCAGTTATAGTTTATTCCTTTACCCTGAGGGGCACACAAGTGTTTGTAGTACCAAACATTTCATCACAATCCATTCATCACTTATTCACTCACAGTGATGCCAGAGAGTCTTTTCAGGTTTTAGTGGAGCTTTTTCCCTGCTGGTGGGGCCAAATAAAAGTCCAGATGAATATCAGCAGTTTCTTAAGCTTCTTTTAATTTGGACCAGTTCAGTAAATTATCACTTCCAACCACATTGATTGATGCTGAGAGTACATACTCTGTACTAGTTTCAGTCGATAAGGAATCCCCTGGGATGGTTTGTAAAATAGTAAAAACAACAAATCTAGTTAATTAAAACCACATATTATAATGATTTAAACTAATCGGTTGATAGTTTTTAAATGTTTCTTGTACCTGTGTACTGTGTTTCAGATGTCCCTGGTTGTGTTCAACGGTTCCCTGCTGGCTGTGGGCGGCTCTGATGGTGTCACCAACCTGAAAACAATAGAAGTTTACAGCCATGAAACCAACACTTGGAGGTAAAACCAAAATAAAATCACTCATCAATCAAATATCACCCAAGGAATTGACAGTTTCTTATAGTGTGGTTTGCAGGAAATATAGAAGCTTTCAAAAAAAGGTTATGAATTATGTTAAGACTGAGTAATTAACCAGAACGTCAATTTACAACTTTCTCAATGTAAGTAAATGAAGCCTTGTAAGTCAACGTAAACATTTTCTACACATGTCCCCACTTTAGTTGATTCCATCTGTCTGTGCAAGGAAAGTGTTGGAACTAACGGTGTCTCCAAACCCTCTGATGCACAATTAGAAAAATACTGTCCTGCAACGAAGTGGAGCTGTAAATAATGACCCGGAGGAGCAGCACAGGCTTCACACTGAAACCCCCATGAAGCTGGTTTAAGATTAACTAAAATGAAAGTGGAAGAAAAGCAAGAAGCACAAAACACATTTGTGGGATTTTCTGCATCAGTGATTGATTTTCCAAAAATGTTTTATTCCCATTGTAGGGTGATAAAGTGTGTTCGAAATGAATCCTGAATTTGATTTGATAGGATTCCATTAATCCCATCAGACCAAATCCTTATCTTTTAATCATTGGGTGATTTATATCAGAAACGCTCAGACATTACACTTTTTAATCTTCAGAAACAACTGGTGATACTACATTCAGTAAGCAACAGGTTCTGCCCCAGTTGCTTTAAAAGCAGGTTAACTAAGTCAGGCTGAGGTCAATCATAAATACTTGTTGTCTACACTTGGATTGTGAACACTTATGGTCAAGTAAAAAGTTTTAATTATTCACAAGTATTTCAATTATTTACAATATCAGTGTGAAATCATATTGGATGCAGTGTTGTGCCGAAAAGTGCTGACTCATGAAACATTTTCTTCAAAAGGAGTGTCATCCAATGTAATTGCTCTCCCTCATTAAAATGTAAATGTAACACTTAGTCTAATTAATGTCGTACGTATCTTTCCGTTATGATACAGCTGTCAAATGGATTTCAAGCTTCGCAACAGAAAAATATTAATTTGTGTTAAGGCAGTCTGCTGCTTACAGCCAGACAAATACTCAGTCACTTTGTGATTCATGCACCGAGCTGTACGTACTGTATGTATTCTATATATTATATATGCCTTCGGGCTGCTTGCTGAATCGGAGTGCTTCACTGAGTCTCGCTGTCTCCATCTGTTTTTAGACACTTTGGAAGCATGAAGAGCAAGCATCCAGGAGGCAGAGTGGCTGTTCTGTGCTGAAACTCCGCAAGCGCTCCTGTTACGTCAACAGGACAGAGGTGTTGGAGAGAGAGAGGGAGTCTAATGGATGTAGATGCGCCGTCATTGTCCAGGACACAATGTGAACCGGTTCCAGTATGAAGGAGCATAATGACTGACTAATTAAAGAGTTCGGTCCAAAATGAGACGTCCCTGCATTAGCCGGAGAGCCGGCATCTACGGCTTTGGGCACTGAGGTGAAGCTTATTGAAGAATAAGAGGTTATCATTTTCTGTTGTGGGTCTTTGTTGTGTATCTACATTATGAGACACGTTTCTTTTATAGAGACGAACCGGTGGAGAATACAGTTCAGGTGCATTCCCCCACGTGAACAGAGCAAACACAGACTGACATTTTATTAGACAAAGATAATCAGTGTGAAATTAAGAAAAAGTGAGCCTGGGGTTTAAAGACCGAGGTTCTCATTTATTTTCTCAGTCAGGGACCCACTTTTGTATATCTCCCCTGGAATAATATGATAAAGCCTGTTTTTTACAGTTAATTGAGAGAACAAGTCAAGATGTTAATGTAAATTAAGTATATTAGACATGTATTGAGAATATTTTCACCATTTCAACACAGAAAACCCAAATATCATGATTATTTTAAATCTGGAAATTCTTCATGGACTGTCACGAACCCCTGTTTGAGAACAACATGTGTGCCAAATGTATATTTTCTATTTTATTGTATACGTTACGTGATTGTTTATACTATTGTGTAGTGATGCAGAGAGATGAAATGAAGAGTAAAGATGGATTTAATGCAGGTTTTTGGGTGAAAGAAAGTTCAGGATTTGGATGCCAGAATGATTATTCTAGGAAAGTAGTGATTTAAGCTTGGTATATTGTACAGGCAGGCTTTGAAGATGGACGACTTGGGAGGCTGTTGGAAGTGCAACCAGTGAACTAAGTGTTTTAAAGTTCATTGGGATATATGGAACAGATGGGTTTTATGTGAAATGGCTCCAGTAAGTTTGAGATATGTTTGAATCTTGTATTTATTTATTTATCTTGGCAATGCCCATCCTAAACATGTATGACACATTTTGCGTGTGAATCAGTTTCTGTGACTTCCCGCCACCATACTGGAAATAACCCTGGACTGAGACTATGTAACAAATCATATATCCAAAGTAAACATTCACAAAAATGGGCTTTCAAATAGCAACAATAAAAAAAAAAATCTGCCAGATCGAGTTGTGGTGAAATAGAAAGACAGAGAGCAATCTGTGGGAATAAAGATCCAGAGCGAGATAAGGAGCGAAGCTGGTGAGTGAGATGTGACTGCTGGCATGGGAAAACATACAAGTAGCTTGTGTGGGCTTTACAACGATGACGCTCAGAGCTCTTCCCCCTGGAGAGTCATGGTCTGAATTGTGGGGAGGCTGAGCGCAAGGAACGCACACACACACAGAGCAGCGCTGAGCATCGCCGAGCAACACAGAGCTCTATCCTCCTGCGGACGCTCACACACACGAGCCGGCGGCTTCTCCCCTTCCAACCGTGCCTCTGTGTGCACATCACAGCATGAATATTTATTTCAATTTGAGAGGGACAGTTAAGAGGCCAGTAGCAGAGGACAGAGCTGTTGCAGGTATGTTTGAGCAGAAAAAAAATGAAAAAAGATATGCGTTGTCTATAGTGAGATATTGTGATTTGTAGAAGTTGTCAAGACTTTGCATGCGATGTGTAACCCTCCCTTCCCTGCTGTCGGATTTTGAGGGAATTATGTGGAAGGACGTAATAAATAACTTAAGATGTAAGGGGCTGTTGCTGTCTGATTCCAGTGCACAGCCTGTGTGCGACACAGGCATCGTTTTGGTGACTGGTGTTGGAGTGTTACAGCAAAATGTTCCTCCATTGTTACGGATGTGCAGCAGGAAAGCAAAGTTACTCTTTCTACATCTGATGAGGACGCAGGCTCATGACTGACACTGGAATTTCCCACCTTACACTTTGCTTATGAATCATAAGGAGTCTGCATTTCATTCATTTCATAAAAACACCATCACAGATGCAGAATCCTAGTTAGTTAGATAGTAGAGATATTTTCCTTCTATATTTTCTCATGCAATGTTTTTATTGGAGTCTCAACGTTGCTTTTTTGTGGCTGCTTGTTTTTTACATGTGACCAATCTGCCATGGTTTATTGTGCTATGATTTTATACTGATTCTATGGCTCAAGGCTAAATTGGAGTGGTTGTAGCTTCACTCATCATCTACTCACCACTATGCCGGTGGAGGATGCGGTGGGTGAAGTGTTCGAGTCCACACAACACTTTTGGAGTCTCGGGGGGGTAAACAGCCTTGCAGCCAAATCCCATACAATCGAAATAACTGGTGAGATGAAAAGAGAAACTGCTCCTGTGGTGTCGTCCAAGTGTCGACATTCAAATTCAACTGGAAACAGCCTTGTTTACTCCATGTTTTTAGCCTCAATGTTTGTTGATACTTGATATAGTCCTAGTCTCTGGTGCCTTTCTCACAAGAGCTGGTGAGAGCAAGAGCAGCTCTTTGGCGACTGTGGAGAGGAAAGACCTCCCCTCGCTAACTGGAGGAAACCAGCGTGGGCTGCCGTCTGCCTCGACCGGTCGGGGTGAGCGGAGAAAGATGGAGATGAGAGGATATGGGTGGAAAAGAGGTGAAGAGAGAGAGAGAGAAGAGAGAGAGGAGAGAGAGAGAGCAGGAACAGACTGGTTGTTATAACGAAAATAATAATAATAATTCAGTTGTACCTTTAGGTGTTCAGCGTTTCAATCGTAATAACGTTTAAAGCCGCACCTGATGTTACACTAAGGCTAAAGGTAAATCGGTAATTATTCAACGAAAGGTAGTTTATTATTATTATTATTGTTACTACTACATACAGTCTATGATCAGGCTTCATTTTGAGGTAGAAGGCGAAGCTCCCTGTAGGTGAGATCAGGTTGTGGAAAAGACGCCTTCCTCCTCCTCCTCCTCCTCCTCCTCCCATAAAGGATGAAGATGCTGATGCTGACAGGGGGTTATGGAAACCAGGGGGCTCAAGCAGCGGCACTAATGGCGACTCCAGGTGGGCGGAGTGTGACGGCAGAACAGCTGGGGACAGATGCGGAGCCGAGTGGCGTAGAGCCGGAGACTTTTTTAATCTTCCTCCGCCGCAAGATGTAGTTCGCCAGCGGTGCGGAAACATAGTCGTTGCTAGGCGACAGTGAAGGCAGGCCTCTCGCGCACTGATATTCAAATTATCTGTCAGGTGTGCGATAAATTACAAACCGCGCTGGAGGCGTGTCAGCCAATCAGAGCCAAGGACCGGGACTCGCTTCTTCTTCTCTCATAGACTTTAACAAGCTAATAAGCTAACATGCTAGCAGCGGAGAAGCTAACTATGTGAGCCGATTTACTCCTTCTGGAGAGCCCCGTTCGCCACATGCCCGCCCCACGCCTCCTCCTCCTCCTCCTCCTCCTCCTCCCCACCCGCTGCAAGGCACCCATGATGACGGAGCTGCAGTCTCGGGTACGCGGTGTTGATGAAGATGAAGATGATGAAGATGATGATGATTGTGTTGGGAAACGTCCTCTTGCTCCGGGGCAGTGCTGTGTGAACATTGTCCGGAGGTCCTCGGAGCAGAGCCCGTGTGCACGATGATGGGACCCCGGTCGCTGACGGGAGGAGAGCCAGGTAACCGAGGTCCGAGAGGAGTCATCGGACAGGGGGCGACGGGGGGGGGGGGGGGGGGGGGGGGGGGGGGGGCACTTTACTCCGGTTTTAAACTTTAAATACTTCAGCCTGGGCATTGGAAGATCTCATGGAAGGTAGATGCCATTCAAACTTACAGGAATTCATGTTTGTGTTGCTTTGAAAGTGAAGTTTGAAATTGTGGAACTTCAATGTTTACTCACTTAAATGCCTTAACATCGATGCCTAGTTTTACGATGGTGCACAAATGGGATTTAATTGCAAACTTCCAGTTCACGTGCATGCTTGTAGTTGTATTTATCTGCGTGGTGCCCCCCCCCCCCCCTTGCAGATCAATCTAGTTTTAATTGCAGATGCCTTGAATGGGTTAGTGATTGATAATTAATGATCTGGAGATACAAATCTGTGGAGCGTGACTCTGCAGCCTGTGTTATACATGTGAATCCTCTCTGCAGGCTTTGCCTCATAATCAAAGTTTTATTTGAGCACGATGAAGTGTTTCGGAGACAAATACTTTGACCTTACAAGACCCCGTCGGTGCTCAGAGGACTTGTTCTGATTGTCAGATCACAGATCGATATATTTAAGATATGGCGATGGAACCAGGTCCCCTGCATTGTCAAGGGCTGCAAAGGCTACATCCACCTTGGTCAGTTTTGTAATGAGTTTGAAGAAGAGTTGATCACTGTTCATTTGGACCTAACCACATTGGGTTCACTCAATCACTTAGGGTTGCATTTTAAATTTGTCCTCACTTCCTCTGTCTCCTTTGGTCTGAATCTTTGGTATTTTCAACATTAAATGGAGACAGTGTCCTACAGAGAGTCTCTCGCTCTCTCTCTCTCTCTCTCACTCCCCCCCCCTGTTATTGTGGTTACATAGCCTCATCCATTAAATCAGATCCTGAAGGCTGCAGACTCTGGATTTATTTTTATAGGTGATGAGGCTTATTTTACTCGCACGGAGGAGGATGTTTTTCCTGGTAATCTTGTCACCCGGTTCTCCTTCACCTCTACTTTCCTTTTTAGTAAAGGACACATTGAGGACAGTTTTTTTTTTTTTTTTTTACTGCTCTCCTCTCCAGCACACCCATCAACTCCCCAATCGCTTCCCTGTGCTGCTGAGATTCTGTGCTTTCACTGTTATTCGGGGAGAATGTGTCTGTGGGTGCTTTTAGTGCACTCAAGGCTGCCCACACTGTACTATGATGACCACATACAAATACATGTCCCTGCATTATAAACCCCTTTGTACCCTCAGTAGACACTTTAGAGGGAATTCAATGCAATCTCATTCTCAACAACAAAACTGAATAGAAAAATTAAACCCTGAACTAGGATTCACCAAAGTAAAAACACACTCACAGGAATAGAAGTGAAAGAACCTGGATCCATCCACATTCATACATGTAAGAGTGGTAGAAATGGCTGTGTCCTGTTCTCAAAATGAATTATCTTTTTTCTCGGCTTCACTTCATGGTAAGAAAAGGGGTTTAACACGTTGTTGATAAGTGAATTCCTCCTCTCTATGTCTGCACAAATTATAAAACCTCTACTCCTGGGTTTCTTTGGTAAACACATCCAGCAGGTAAATATTAGATGATTGATCTAGTGCCTGAAATGCTGCTTTCCATTTTAGTGTATAAACTATAAATAATAAAACACCATCTATTTGGTATGTGTGAGACAGCGAATTTATTAATGTTGAACTGCACCTCAGCATTAAAGCGTGCCCGTATAATCCCTCTTTGTTTAAAGAGCAGCACATTTCAGAGGGTTTGCTGAACCCTGAGCAGAGTTAAGCTGCGATACAGGCACTGAATGTAATCATATCACATCCTCGCTGAATCTGAAAGAGGTGCATCCTTTTTTAATATGTGATCAAACTATTCCTGTCTTTCTTCTCCCCTCTCTGTCTCCCTCCTTCGTTTGTCAATCAACTCCTTCACAAGAGGCAGCAATGAACCCGCCACGCCGATCATCAAGTTCCCATGATGTCAGGTAATTTACCGAAGCACTCCATTGCCCTACATGTGACACACACATGCATCACTCACAGCAATACGTAGCCTATAAGGTACGCAGTTGACGCATGTATGTATTTTTTTATAATACATGACACATGGGAAAGAGGACAGTTACGTCACTTTTGTACATGACTTGCTTGGCCTCGGGGAATAAGGTCCCCCCCCCCCCCCCATTCAGCATTTCTTTAACAAAGAAAATAATTTATATTTACTGGTGGCAGACCTTTTTTTATGGGAAATATTATAGAAATCTGTCCATTCTTTGATTATGTCATGGGTTTGTCATGAAACGAGTCAAAGTTTTGAATATTATAATTTGACGTTCCCTGCTTGCAGTCTGGTAGCTTGGTCTTCATCTCTGGAAACAACCCACCTGCCGCAAACTATCCAAACTGCCGCTTTAAAGTTCTAATATAGTTTTGCAATAGCTAAACATTGTTTACACCGAATGTCCAATTTTGCGTAATGCTATTAAAGCCATCATTTAAAAATGACATAGAAAAGATAAACCCTGTGTCTTAGCTCTGGTCACAAGCCTTTGGGGGGGCCTGTGGCTATTTACCTTTGATCCTACCCACTATAAATCAAATGAGATTGTTTAACTCACCTGACACTTCCTAGACAAATGGATACAGCTATTGGAGCTTCAGATCCTCTGTTCCACTCATGACATCCTAAAAGATGAGTGTACCAGATAACCTTTTCTCTGCCTAGTTAATACAATTACATGCTTTTCAACAATACCCCTCTTAGTTCTGAAGCAAATGTGATAGAAAAAGGCTTAATATAGCATTTGAAATGCTAATGCATGTGGCCTTCACTGAAGGACTTAGACCCTCAGAGGAGAGTTCAGCACAGCTGCTTATAGATCTCCAAGAGCATTAGATCCTCTCCTCAGTAATGAACTTCATCACCTTGTCACAAAAGATCTCATGCCTATTATTGTTGTAGCTGTTTACTTGGAAGTTAGATGGGAATGCTTTATTGTAAGAGGCTTTCTTGGCAGAACAATGCAGAAGATGCCCTGTTAACGCACAGATGCTTCTCCTCTTCTCCCACAGGCCCTCCACTGAGTCCCTGCAGATGAACAATAGCAGCAACTCTGGTGTTATTCTGGACATTGCCGCTCTCAAGATGGAGGAGGTGGATTCAGAGGTGCCTCCACTTCCACCGCGCTACCGCTTCAGGGACCTGCTTCTGGGAGACCAGACATTTCCGAATGATGACAGGTAGCATGAAAAAACACGGTTACTGTTGACTCTGAGCAGCTGCCCTGGGAATTTCCTGAAGGGGGCTTTGTTTTTGTTTGTATGTTTGCATGCACACATCTACTTCATGTTTAAAACTCCCTTCATGCCTTACACAACATGAAATGGTGGTCCACACATTCCAGAAATTGCGTTTGTGTTGAATGTCATAGCGTTCTCCAGAATGTGGCACAGGACTTGTATTTTGCTGTTAGTCTGACGTGAAGGTCGATACAGCAACAGAAATAGAAACGGTGGAGTGAGAGGTTTGGTAGATAATAAAAACCCTGCTGTCGCTAGGACTTTACGGATGTGTTGCACTGTGGACTATTTGGACTACTGTCAACTGGGAAATTGGGACTCCTGCTTAATTGTCTGACATCAATACTGGTTCTGTCATTTGTGGTTGGATAGAGATCCACAGAAATTAGCTTAGAAATGCAAAGCTCATCAAAAACTAGCATTGAGACGGTCTGGAGGCTTTATGAAAAGTGTTTTATTGTTCATTTGAGACTTCATTTTCTACTTGCGCTGAACTGAGCATGAGATGACATCTCCCTCGGCCCCTTCACTGGTGATACAGTCACTGGATTGCTAGAGTGTTCAGGAGTCTCTCCAAAGAGGTTAATTACTGCTGCGGTCGGAGAAGCAGTCCAACAGATGCTATTTGCTGCCCAGGAGGAGAGGAATTGTCTGAGCATCAGCCGCAGCTGAGCACTGTGGAGCTCTCCATGGTGCTGAAAACCAGCCATTTCCCTGAGAGATCAGCAGCAGCAGCAGAGCATCATCAGCCTGCACGTCACACACGCAGAGTCATGCTTAATGATCCGCTTCTTGCTGAATTTAGATTAACAGTTAACATGAGACTCATTTCTTCACACACAGCGGTTCACTGTGTTTCTTTTAAGGATCTTTATTATCTCCTTTGAGGAAGATATATATTTTCATCTGCATTTGTCTGTTAGTCAGCAGCATTAAAAGAAAAGTATAGGATGGATTAGCACAACACTCTGTGGAAGGATGTGCTATGAAACGGAGAAGAACACATTTCATTTTGGAGCGTATCCTGTGTACGTGGCAGATCCAAGATTGACATTTTCTGTTTTTCAAAAAATTGGGAGACAGGGTGTTTTTGCATGATTTGTCAGAGAATAATTCATAGATCTTTATGACAACAATCTGACAGGTTTAGCGGCCTGATATATATGACTTTGTACAATTTGGTGAATTTAAATGTGGTCTTAAAAGCCTTGGCCGGGATATGCCCTTTACTGAGACAGTGTCATAAACTGTTCATGTCGATTAATACCGGCTGCCGCCTTCAGCCTTAGGGTGTTTGACATATCAAACATGGTTGTTTTATAATCTGCTGCCTAAAGGAGAAAAGATTATCAAGCCGTTCAAACGATAACGTACAAGAAAACTGAAGAGGTCATTTCACAATTTACACACACAGTGGAAGAGACACCCCTGGTTTTATCTTGCCACGCAGACCCGTCGATAGTGTTTGATTATCTGTGGTTGTGGAAAAAACTTAACCTGTGTTTTGTTTAGCCTCCTCATTTTATCAACCTGTAAACCCTGGCTCTTATTGTGATGCACCATTAGGAAGGGGGAAGCTTTAACAGCTTGTCCTGTTGATTAGCATGAGTGCAAGTGATTTTACAATTGTATCAATAGGTGAATCTGACAGACAGCATCTTGTGTATGTTATCTCTCAACGCCAGGGTGTAGTTTGTTAGCAGCCGCCAAAGAGCTGTGGTCCCCTTTTGTGTTTTCAGCTCATTGATCCATATCTTAAATTAACGGAAATGAGTATCAACTTTAGAATTTAATTTTGAGCCAAACAAAATGTGATTTAGTAATATGACATTTCCTGCCCACACATTGGTCTGTTCCCAAAGGATGCAGGGATTTGTCGGTATTCAACTACTGATGCTTGTGGCTCCTTTTATTAAGCTACATGCTAGTTCTCTCAGTGCGATGAGATAAAAGGTTTATTCATGCTATTGATTACCGTACATATCTCCATTCAAAGCACAGGGGCATTAGGTGCCACATGTATGCGGGGTCACGAAGACCTTGACATGCTGAAGAGTGGCAGTCGGGTTGCTTGATTTTGCACATGTAGTCATATGTGTGCGTGTGAGTGTGTCTATTGGTTGTGTGTTTCATCCAGTCGGTCTCCTGTGAATTGTTTTCCTGATCACTATTCAATTGCAAAGGGTAATTAGGGCTCGTTGCCAGGCGACCAGTACATGTATGCCTCAGTGTGTGTCTCTGTCTGTCTGAATGTGTGTGTCCCTGTCTGCATCCATGTGTAAACGCACACGCTAGGTCTTCACACAGAGCTATGTAGTTCATAGACCTTGCCATGAAAAAGCACATCAGCTTTCTGAGGCAGATTTTCACACACACACTTCTGCTGTGTGTGTGTGTGTGTGTGTGTGTGTGTGTGTGTGTGTGTGTGTGTGTGTGTGTGTGTGTGTGTGTGTGTGTGTGTGTGTGTGTGTGTGTGTGTGTGTGTGTGTGTGTGTGTGTGTGTGTGTGTGTGTGTGTGTGTGTGTGTGTGTGTGTGTGTGTGTGTGTGTGTGTGTGTGTGTGTGTGACAGGAAATGAAGTAAAGAAGAAAACATCAGAACAGAGTCTTCTGCCTCTGCACACTAATTGCTTCTGAGCTCTGGAGTGGAAATGGAGGCGGACAATGTTGTTGGGCGTTGGGGACGCTCTATTGATGATCTTCTGCATGCTTGTGGTTTATGATGCTGATTATTTCCTGTACTGATGCCTTGTCGAGTGTAAAGCCTCAAAACAAATTAACTCCTCGAGGGACAGCCGGAATCCCTCCCCTCCCCTTCCCTTCACTGCACTTATGGCCTTTTGCATCTGTTTACTTGCCTCTGTCATAGTGGGTTATTGGAGAAATGGGCTTGGGGTTGAAGGACCCAGTCACTGATAACCCACTTAACTTCATAACATTGTAAGCAGGGAGTCAAAACAAGAGCCCTCGTATATCGCAAGTTCCACCTGGTTGTCAAAATCAGATTATGATTTAAAATTAGGTTCACCGTCAAATATGAATCCATGAAAAAAACATCCCTTTGTAGCAGGCTGACATGTTTTTATTGTTGCTTTCCAAAGACAGTGAGAAGGTGTATTGATTATATTGCAGTGTTGTGATGTCTGGAATTTTCTAGGAAATCAATTGTGAAGATGTTCATGTATTAAATAACCCATAACATATATCTATATCTATATATATGATATATAGATATATTTTTTTTTTATGTTTTCTTTATATTTATAGTTTATTGTTAAACAGAAAATCAACAAGCCTCAATTTCATTTCTTTGTCATTAGGGATGGATAAAGTCTTCTTAGGAATCGATGCCATTATTGGAAATACTTCTTCTCTCTTATATCAGCTTTGGCCCACAAAAATTATACTGGCTCTATTTTGCCTGTCTGATCATATTTGTTACTTGACCCTGCTTGACTCTGCTGATGCAAAAAATCTAGGCCCTAAAAGAGCAGAAGTTTCTTTTATTACATTAAATAAATTCATTGAATCTTAAGGAGCACTTATCAGTGTGTCTGTGGGCAAATGCAGTATTAAGGCATTAAGCCCTTCTGTGCTGTTTGAGCATGTGGGTCCTCGTGTTTCCGTTCATCCCTTTGTCTGTCGTGAGGAGGTGGGCGTACAGTGTGGATATTGGGAGTGCAGGAGTTGGGTGGTGGTAGCGTGGAGGGGGGGTTCTCCCTCCTGGGCTGTCATTATCTTCAGGGTTTGGTATCAGAGGGCGGTAATGACGGCTCGGCTGTGTGGGTGCTCAAGTGGAGCAATCACGATGAAGTTGTGGGTCTAACGAGTGTGTGTGTGTTTGTGTTTGTGTGTCTGAGAATTATCTGCACAGGTGTTTGTGTGCGTGTGCTCATGCTGTGGACACACCTGTGTCTGTGTGCATCTGTTAGTGTATGATTATACATTTGAGTGTGTTCATCTATTACTCGGTCTGTTAGCCAGCAGAGGGGGGGCCGGCGTCAGTCAATGTCAGAAATAGAAATAAGCCGCCGAACACTTTCATACAATCCATCACAAAACAGAACAAGCAGCAGGGAGAAAATTGGTTTCATCCATCTTTTCCTGTTCATGTCTAATCCAGTTTCTTGGGGTTTTTTATTCTCCCCCAATCAGCAGAGGAGGCTGATGGGAGTCATATCGACAGAGTGAGCAGTGTTAATTGGTCCCTAAATCCACTCTGAGCACCTCTTCATGAGTGGAGTGGTTGCACTGTGACAGCTTGATGTAATCATCTATTTCTGAGATGATTCTTGTTGATGTTGATCTTTTTGAATCAACAGAGTTACCCTGATAATATAAGTACTGTAAATGTTTTCATGTGAGAAGGGTTCCACGTCTTGGAGATCTCCTCAAAGGTTTTATTCTTTGCGGATGGAAAGTTAAGAACCAAGCTCCCTCGTGGAATGAATTCTCCTGAGACTATAATGGTGCACTGATGTTGGCCAGCAGCTGTTTGCACTGACTCTGTGGCAGCAGTGACTGCTGGGACGTGATGCCTGGATGATTTCCATCTGATAAAAACGACGACGGAGACACAGGGGAGGTGATGGAAGGGATATAGCTTTTCAGTAGTAGCCACGGGGTTGATGCTGGTCAACGGCGTGAGCTAAAGATGTCGTGACATACATGAATATGGTGATTTTAACATTTCATGCAAGATTTGTGACCTGTAACATTTCATTAAATTATAAAAGTCCCTGAGGTTGTTGTCCTCATTGTAAAGTCATCACTGTTTTATCTATATTTTGATTTGCTAATTGTTCAGGTGTTTGTTTTTTTAACCAGGAGCTTAAATAACCATTATCTCCAAAATAAATGATCGGGATAATTGAAAGCAGTTAGAAATCCTGAAATAAAGCTGTTTCACATGAAGTCAGTGTTTTTCAGACGCTGTTTAGCAGACACAAGGCCATCAGGAGGAGGCTGCTGCAATAGTGAGCTAAGCTTTGTTTCCTGGGTGCACAGCTTGTTTTTAGGTGAAGATTCCCTCATTCAGGAGACTTTTACCAGGAGTTGAATTGCCCCTTCTCTACAAAACAGATGGACCAGCTAATTAAAACCATTAACAACATCAAATAAAGAAAATCTGATACTTTAAGTGTTTCTGAAGATATGTCTTGGCAGACGCAGGAAGTTAGGAACAGCTGTGAGACATAGCTAAAGGGACAAGTTCCAGGCAAAAGCAGATTATCCATGTTATGTAAAATAAATATAAGATGAGTCATTTTGTTCTCACATTCTTGTGGTGATATCAGTATCTTGTCACTTTTAAAGGCTTTTGGAATGGCAGGGAACAAAGTTAAAGTTAAAGTAGCTTTATTGTCAATTTCTTAACATGTTCAGAACATACAAGAATCGATACGACGTTTCCCACTCTCCCACAGTGAAACATATAAAGTGCACAGGCACAATGGATAACACAAGACATTTCCTAATACTAAGTAAACATACAGAATTTTTTAAGTACAGCAGCATAAGGTTCTTATAAGGTTCAAGGCTTTATTCAGCTAATCTATAGCCCCTCAAACTGTAGCTGGTTAATGATGTGTTCCTTTATTTGGAGTGGATTACTGCTGTAGGTACTAGTTAGCCAGGCCTGTTAGTATTACGGGTGCAAAGCTATGAATGGATATTTGCTGTTTTGGGGGAGGAATGAACCGCATCTTTAAAAGTTTCAAGGTAGAAATGCATTGAAAGAGACATATTCTTTTCATATGCAGGTTCATAATTCAAGCCTAGAAGTTTTAACCTTTTAAAAGGTTTACGATATGTTTCAGGAGCTGCATTGTTTCTTTGGTTGAGAGGAACTCTGTTTACCACACACACATTTGGGCTTTTAATTTTGCAGAACTTTAACATCCACAAAAAACCCATACAACAAAGTGGATGAAAGAAAAAACTAAAACAGCTTATTATGCCTATTCTCCGGCCAATTTCTATCTCTCATTTCCTCGGCAGGAAACTTGATCATCATGAGAACTTTTGCACCTCAAGATGTGACTGCAACGTTTAACAGCTTCATCGCATCTAAAAAGTCTGATGTGTTGGAAAGAGTGTTGTTACTGGTTCCGCTTGGCAACTGGAGGTCGCAATTTAGTGCAAAGGTGGCATTAGTCATCCGCACCATCAGCAGAGTGGGTGGGCGACACTTTAGGGCTGTGATACTTGCTCTCATCAGCAGCAGTGCTGTCAGTTTAAGGATTACTGTTAGTGTCACAATGAATCAGAGGCCCCGGACATGTTATCCACGTTCTGGCTGTTTTGACACATTCTCCGGGGGCATGTTACCAAAAGGATTTGTGCAGCCAGCGACCAGGGAAGTGGAATGTGAACGAGTAAACAGTGGAAATGAGAAGGGGGACCTGAAGCATTGCGTTCCTGAAAAGCTCAATTTGGCCCGGGTTCCATTTCAGCAGCTTCGTCTCGCAGTCATTTCCCCTGAACACAGTGAAGTGAAAGTATTAGTGGAAGTGGTACAATATGCGTAACGGTGTCGCTCTTCAAAGGGCCTTTTTTATTGGATCTCATTTGAAATCATTTGCAACATTACTGCATCTGAGTGCACGCTCTCATAGGAGTAGCTCAGATGGGAGAGACATTTAAGGTAGGCTGCAGAGGAAGAGTTATCGTTGCTCAGGGAAGAATACGAATTCTTTCGCCCCTCAGAATTTGTTGCTCTCCTGGGGCCTCTCCATCCTGCTGCCTGAAAATCTTCACTGCATTCGGTGTTTCGCCCCCGTGCTTTGTCCTGCCAAGTTAATTAGCATCGGTAAAGTTTGCTTGTCAGACATTAAGCAGCCGTGATAATTGAGATACTTGCCTGAGACAGAGCTTCAGAGGGGTTTCCCGTGTTGTAGGTGTGTGATCGTGTGAGACAGCGTCACATAGAGGTGTATTGAGGAATCACAGAGTATAATTACTTCCACTACTTCAGAGAGATTCAATGAAATGTGTGAGTCCTAAATACAGAGGCTGCATTAGAATAATAGAACTGAGTATGTGCTTGGTTTTGTAAGCTGTTTGATCGTTTGCACAGTTTTTACTTTGATTAAAATAAACTTTAAACTCTTTTGTCACTCATTAGGTCTCTTGCATGGGTTTGTGTAAAGTCCTGAGGGGTTTGAATCTGTGCTGCTGTACTTTGCCTGTTTTATCTTTTCAAGATAATCATGAATGGGTTTTGAGCTCAATCAAAAATGATTTTTATTTATTTGATAGGTCACAGAGAAGGTTAATGCACATCAGTATGACAACACTACTATGTAAACATGCCTTAGATTTAAGACTCTATTGTCTATTGACCTCATTTTGTTTAAAGATAATATGGAATACCTTTTCCTGATTGACCTTCTTGCCAGATTAAGAGGCTGTTAACAAGGATCAGTACTGACTAAACTGTGAGTTATTATGCTTTCTCATTCAATACACAACTCTTGAATATTGCAGCTTTTCACCTAGTCGCGAAATACAAAATCTAACTCTTTATGCAGGGGCTGGAAAACATGAGCTGATGGTCCAATTTTATTTAAATGAACAACTCTGCTTCTTTGCGCAGCACCATGCTGAGAGCAAATATTTTATTCATGAAAGAGTTGGACATGGCCTGTTTGTCAGTATTGTGGCCTAAAAAAAGTGCCTGTATATTTTTCAGAGAGTTGTATGTGAGGAAAAAGGGAAGGGGCGATAGAAGATTTTTCTGCAGAAGCTGAAGCATCATTTGTTTTCACTTCAGTAGGGACTCTGATCTTTTCAGGACACATATGGATTTAATGGCCTCACAGACATTGTAAGAATATAAACTTTTTTAATTTCATTTTAGATGGACCACTGGCTTTGGAAAAATGGCTTCTAACGAGTGTACATTCCCTCCCATCTTAATTTGTTTGGGAATAGAACATAAGGTTATGACGAGTAAATTGGTTTAGATGAACCTTTTTTTGCACTCAACAGCCTTTGGCAAAAACTGCAGTCAGCGAGCAAAAGAGCTTGAGTTGTGTGTGCGTTTGTGTGTGTGTGTGTCGGTGTGTGTGAGCCTGCCACTGGCATTGGCTAGACTTCTTCCTCCTCTCCGGCTGTTCGCTGGTCAGGCAGACAGCTCGCCCACAGCAGCACAAGCTCACTGCTTTAATATGTTTTGACAGAGGAAGTATTATTGCTGCTCTCAGTGTCAATTTGCACAGAGCTGAGGCGAGCCCACTGATTTCAACGCTTTGGAGAAGAGCTCTGGTTGACTTTCTCTAAATAATCAAGTCCATCGGCACCTTTGGTGTAGTTCTCACATCAAACCTTTCTTTTAATCTAGTTCTCAAACCTGTCCACATTTCAAGTATGACGGCTGCAGCCTCATATTTTCATTAACATCATGATGCTGCTGCCGCTATTTTTTTTTGCTCCTTTTGTGGTTGGAAGTTCCTCATCTCGCAAAATCTAGATTTTGTTCAAGTTTATGTGCCAACTGCTTCAGAGTCAAAATGCTTTACACCCAGCACTCTGTTAGCATGCTTCACTGCAGCTCTCATTGCACGTTTGCTACGCTCTCAAAATACAGCTTGGGTCCTAACTATGCAGTGCCTGTTCTCAACCTGCCTGTTTGTTGGACTGCAAACAGCGCTTATAACATAAAGCGCTGTTTGCCTGTATATTAATATTGATTGTTGACAGTTTTGAGATAAATTAATTATATGCAGACAGATTTCTCACATTTTGTAACGAGGTGTCTCATAGTTTCCATATTACCTCCTTATTTCCATCTATCATCACAAACACATTTTTAAGTAATATTTGAGTAATGAACCCATTACGTTTTATGCTCCTATACATCTTGGCATCAGGAAGTTACGCATTTGCAGCATCTGTAATCTGATTAAGTTTCTGTTCCGATTACTTCAGAGTGGAATTCTTTACCAGTTATGCTGAGTATGCTAATAGGCTCTTGGAAAATCCAGCTTGGATATGAAAATGTAAATATTCAGTGAGAATATAGTCACTTCTGTAAGTGGGCCAATCACCTTCTCTCTCTGCTGCATCTATATTTGATTTGGTTTATATTTTCCTTCAGTTCAGAATCTTGTCATGTTTCCCTCTGCTGTAGATGAGGTTCCATCCAGCTTCTGTATTATACCTAAAGCATGTAAAGGATTTTGAGCAGCCTCTTCAAGGATAGTGCACGGGTACGATCACGATGGATCAAACCCTGGGCTGCGCTGCCATCTGTGTCAATAGATGTCAAATGGATTAAGCCAGCTGTGGCTTACGCCTGTTTCATGTGTGTTTTTCTATTATATACTTTATGTTACTGGTAGATGAGTCACACTGTGCAGTTCTCTGCTTCACCACACAGTGTCTCTGTGCTCAAATCCGTCCTCCTGCCACTGATGAAGCCGTTTGCATCCCTCACTCCGTCTTTCTCAGTTTCTGTGTAATCAACCGTGACCAGGCCACACACCCACCGGCACTCAGAGTACAGACGCAGTTTCCTCCCGAGCACATTTGTTTGTTCACATGATTAAATAAACAACATTTTCTGATCCGTATATTTTCATAAATGCATCACGGCTATAATGCCTGGATAATGTTGTTTGGGTATTGGGAGAGGAGTGGAGATGGAGAACACTGTTACCATTATTCTGTTTACAGAGAATATAACATCATTATCAACATTATACACACACTGGCATCTTAAAGCTAATTAGACTTAATCAGGAAGTCTGATTTATACTGGGATCAGGATGAAGCTTTCTTGCCGTTTAAAAAGATTCTCTTTTTCATTCTTTCTCATCCCAGATTTTCCTCATCAGAGATTAAATACGCAGCCCTCTATCGACAGGTCCATCCTTCTAATCCCTCAATTACTATCAGCAGATCATTTAATGTGCTTCCTGAAGGCTGAACCCAAAATGCCACGTGCAGTCAATGTTGCCTGTATTACGTTCTTTCATAAATACATCACTAATGAGGCCTCTGCTCGTGAAGGGCTCCTCTGGCTGCTCTGCATCCTGCAAACACATCACTGTAAATAGGGCTCTGAGATCATGATAACCAAATAGAGATGAGAAATACCAACCCGATGTTGACAAGCTTTTCTGAATCCAGGGGACAAAGGAGTGGGAGCTGTGATCTAATACATGCACGAGCTAATCTGAGGAAAAATTAGATGTAAATTTGAATCGTGTTTAAAAATTTGAACATTATGTAAAGTCTTAGCCGTTTTTTTCCCAACTGGAAAACGGAGAGAGAGACAAACGTCATTATCTTCCATTCATCCTGCCTTGGAGACTCAGTGTGGGCGGCAATCTGTGTCGACCAGTAGGGGCGATCAGAGAAAATGCCATAGTGATTTTAACCTGGTTAGCAGTGAACCATCTCTGAAAGACTGAAAACTCTGAGTTAACACCTGAATCTACATTGATAACCACAAACCTGCTTCGTAGTACATGCCCATGCTGTACAACCAGAACCATTTACAAACCCTTTATGCAGCTCAAGTTACAAGTCATTCAGGATTTATTCTACAGCCCTTAAATGGCTCTGTGATTACCGCTGTCACGATAACCATCATTATTCATGGCGCTGCCTCTGTGATGCTCATGTTTGCATGTTTCTTTATGTTGTTAAACTCAGACCGATGAGAAAAACAAACAAGCCGTGGATATTGAATGTCACTGTGTGTTTAACTGGTATGTTAGGGCCATGCCGGTCTGGTACCATGCAGGGTTTCCCTCGGCTTAATGCATTTTGTGGTGCTAACTCCCTCCATGACTAAGAATCGATTAAACCAATGGATCCGTTCTGTTGCTAATTGGGTGTCTGCTGAATCTACTAAAAGAGTGATTAGGTGTTGAATCTAATTAATACAATTATCTGTTTATTTCTTGTATGCTTTTACTTTGGCTTTGAAATGTGACATCTCCTGCGTAAAGGAGCTTTTAAAGCTCATGGAGCTGATTGAGGAAAAAATAATTTTTAATTTCTCAGTTTACGATTCATGATTATTGATATTGGTTTATTGTACAGCCCTACGAATAGAAACCCTTGCAGCTTGAGATCAGCTGATGTGCTGCAGGTGTAGCATGTGTTGTAACATGCAAACTGGTAGGATCAGGCAGCTGAGTGTTTATCTGGGCCACCTGCTCCTCGGTCTGTGGTGTTTCATTATTCTCTGTCAAAACTAAATCAGCAGCTGAATAATGCAGATTTATTGATGGTTGTGACTGATGGAGTGACAGGATTCCAATAGCTCCTTCAGCAGCCCTGTAATGAAGATACATTTAACAAAAACAGAACATGGGATTTGTCCAGAAATCTTCATCTTATAGAAATGCATGGAGGACACGGAGGAGGTGAATGATTGGTTGTGATCAGGAGGAATCGTTAAATCGGACCGTCTGTGTTATGCAACCCCTCCGTGGAGCCCGCTGGGTTGGCCGTGCTGGGTTGACGTTACATCGTGACGACGTGTGAATGTCGGAGACGCGCGGGGGGACCTGACATCTCCATCAGGGGATGGAAGAGCGCTCCGCGACCATGAGACACCCCGATGCTCCCCTCAGTGTGCGCGAGAGGAGCCCGTGATGCGGCTGAGAGGGAGACGCGCTCCCTCCGCATTCGAGCAGCAGCAGTGATCCGGGGGATGCGGTTTTCCGACGCCGTCAATCGCTGACTGACTGACCGACTGAGCCTGTGCACCGACACCAGGAGGAGGAGGAGGGAAGGAAGGAAGGAAGGAGCATTCTGGTTCTCTGCTGGAGGTACCACTCGGAACCATGGCGGGCGCGAAGCTGACGCCCTCGCCCTCGGAGATCGACCCAGACGTCAAGACCGAGGTGCAGAAAACCCCGGAGCCCACCTGGGTCAACCCCTCCAGCCCTATCCGGACCACGGGCTCCTTCGGGAGCGATGCCGGCCAAAGGTAGCTGCACCACGGCGGCATGTTGGTGGATGCAGCCGCTTGCACACATGCAGCGTCCGCGAAATAACATGATGCTGCGAGCGCATGGTGCATGAAGCCTTCTTAATAACTTAGCATGTAATTATCCTGACGTAAAAGTTGCGCCATGATCAATAACCCATTATCATTAAATCTAGCCACCGGTAAATTGATATTTGCCGAGAGGATGTCTAGGAATTTGAATGATCGTTACGCACCGGATGGAACGGGCTATGTTCCCCCCTGTGGGGTGTAAACATGAACGCAGCCTGTTTATGAGTCAGTTTCATGAAGTGTTTACTGTGGATGAATGATTGCAAACGCTCCACCTGTCAATCACTTTCTCTTCCAGCATGGCTGCAGCGTATAGTGATTACATAACTCAATGGATGCTGCATTCCCATTACATTTTTATGAATCCCATAGTGTTTTATTACAGAGAGAACCATATCCACACTGCTGCATGCAAGAGGCAAAGTTATTTTATATGATTATAACCAGATTGATGAAGAAAAAATGCAAACCACGGGTGATTATGTTCACGTGCCTTCATTATTCTAATAAACCTATATTTCAGCACGTCTGCACCGCTCCATGGCACCAGCCTGCAGACGTCCACTGTGAAGACACCCTCCTGCCATTTGGTAGACAAATTAGATTGTGGTTTGTGCAAAACGGGCTGAGCTGGTAACAACCGGGGGAGGCATGTTTTCTTCGCTTCATAGAGACACAAAACAACTTGAGCGCTGCTGGTTGGCGCTCTCATCCGCAGGTTAGGTGTTCTTGTTTGGCAGCCTGTCAAACACCACTGCACAGCCGATGTGCTGGTGGTGCAGTGGGTTCTGTGTCTCTCTGTGGTTACAGCAAATTTTCCTCCTGGTGAAGATGTATTTGAGGGCGTTGATATTTTTTGGGGCATTATTGTGATCAGGAACTTGCTGTCGCATTTATTGTGAAATACTTGTAACGGTCACAAATTTGTAATGGGAAAACATTTAATCTGTTCCATTAATAAAATCGGTGTTAGATCAATATATTTGTTACAAAACCTGCAGTTAAATACTGTCAAAAGTAATTTTGATCATCATTTGAGTCATAACTCTCAGGCTCTTCTATTTTTTAAGTCTGTAAATATTAAAGATCACATTCCCGGTGTTTTATTTGACACTTTCATATCCATCAGAAGATTTATCTGTGACCTATATAGGTTCCATTACATCAGTGAATGGTAGAACAAGGCATTTTGTCTCAGTCTCTGAGCAAGAAGAAGATTGCTTTACTCAGTGATGCTGAGCCAGACCCACCTCAGGTTGCAGTCTTTACTGTTCCATGGTAAAACGTATATGGGGCTGATTGTGAATCAGCTTTGAAATCAGCCAAACAGAAAATCAGACTTAGATGTTCTAGCAAGAAGAATTTAACATTGTTCAAGTTGCTTGTATGTACAGCATCATGGGTCATTTTGAGGTTCAGTTTTTTAAATATACGCAGTGTGTATATATCTGCCTTATAATCAGCTCAGACATGGACATTTCAACCTTTATGGGACCTTTGCTCTCCCTCATTCCCTGAAAATTATATAAACCCCTATCAATAATAAAGACAAACTCAGAAATGTTCAGTGATGCAAGTCCAGCACAAGCACTTTTATTTCTTGGGCAACTAAAACCCTAGAGCCCTGTTTAAAAAGCTGAACACACACTTTTGCAAAGGTTTCCCTTGAGGATAATGTCTGTAGCCTTGCTGCTGTATTATATGTCACAGTGCCAAAAGGATGCCATGTTGTGCTATGGAGCTGGCAGCGTTATCTTGTTCCCTCAGGAACAAAGGTGTACTAGACCTAAAGATACATCAGGGAGACTTTGCACACTAGAGGCATCTTTATATTCACTGCTTCATACTTAACTCATTGCACTTTTTTTTTCATAAATATTAATCTTTTTTAATGAACTTTCATGTCCGGCACCTTCAATTTAAGTCAGCAATTTTAGATTCTTTTAAATGTTGTTCACAGTGCTAATTTTGATTTTGGAAAAGACAGTGAAGTTAGGTGGCTAGCTGGAAAAAACTTAAGAAGTTCAACTAAGAAGGATTCCAGTGATGAAGATGATGAAGCTTATCTGCATTTAACGGCTCATTTTCACATTTATGTCGACTATGCATTGATGAATATGCAGAATGAATGTACATGTAGTATATACGATTAAGTTGTTTAAAGGACACCAGACCGTCATGATAACAATCAGCATCGGATTGAAACTTTATATCAGAATCTGTATCAGGAAGGAAAAAGTTACTACTGTATTTGAACATCTGTTAAAAAAAGAAAGGCATTGCGTAAACACTGCTTATGATAAAAGTGTAGGAATAATACTGATATTAATTGTGATGACGCTGACAAAGACAGTAGTGACATGCGGCTGCAATTACCTAATAAAACTTTAGTAATACTGACAGTATAATGAGTATGAACTACGACATGTGCGATGGTGTTGGTGGTGGTCTCTCGCTGGTGGCAGTAATGACCTCACATCTGTTGAATTCATTGAGTCATCTGACAACCAGTCTGAAGAGGACAAGCTGAATGCTGATTGATTCTGAGAAATTAAACGATATATAATGCGGCGCCCGACTGTTTGTGTTGGAATCTAATACACAATATCCTCAAAAATCGGAGGATGTAAAACGTAATGGATGAATTGGCCGGGTTGCCCCTGGGTAACCAGATAAGGACCACTGTCTACCACTTAGTATGGATAGGTTGGCAGAAGTTTCTACATCTAAAATAATTGAATAAACTTTTGCCTAGGATTGCCCCTCTATCACATTACTTAGTGACAAAACTTTATTTTATTTGTGAAGTCTACATAGTACCTTGAATTCCCCCCCACCCCTCCCCCTCGAGGCCGACAGGATGTTGTCATGAATCGGAGAGCTCTCCGCTTTCTGAAATGCGATCACCGTGGGATTTGTGCGGAGCTGGCTGGAGCAATGAGAGGATGTGGAGGGAGGAGTGAGAGAATCAATATTCTGCTCGTACAACACTGAATTTATTTATTCTGCATAATTTAAAGCCCCTGGGAATCCCCATTATGTCTGTGTATATAGGAAAAACCTATATATTATTGACATATAAAACACTTTTGGCAGTAAATGTGAAGGATCTTTAAGAACACAGAGTGACCATCTATTAAACGCAGGAAATGGTCCAAAGCAACACGCTCAGATTTATTATGGCCTCCTTCTGCTGTTGCCAACACTTTCGGGGAAAATGTCCTTTGAAACATATGGACATGGTAAAAAATCGAGATCATCTAATTAGTTTAATTAATTTAAGTGTGAAGTCATCGGTGTGCAAAATCAACCCTAATTTTCTGTTGTGCTCCTTCTTGTTCTTTATTCTTTTTGTAATGGTATAACTGTGCAGACACTTCAGACACAGTTATTATGCGTCTTGTGCAGTAACTTGCACGTATTCAAAATGTGTGTAATGAATAGTGATGCAGCGATGGCAGCCGGTGGAGTAGTGATGGATTGTTGATGTGAAATTTTCTACCCTTCGTATTCAAGGGTAAAACATTAGCTATGAATAATCTGTCGAGTTTGAAGATGGTCTCAGACTACAGGCGTTTTTGAAAAGCGAATCCATTTTGATATCTGGTTGCATCATGCACATAAGAGACTTCAGATTTTCTCAAACACGCCCACACTCCCTGATTAGATAATAATGGCACATCACACACTAGAGGGTTTTATTCAGATTACGGCTCCAGAGGCAGTCATGCACCGCTTCACATCCCTCATTAGACCACATGGGGTGTACAAGGGTGTAAACAAAATGGAGAGGGGCGTGGAGTGACAGCTTGCTCTATATGTAAATAACAAAAGCAGATGGATAATTGAGTCTGGATGAAAAAAGGCTAAGAGAACCGGGCAATCATCCCGCTTATGAATACTGAATTTAAACATGTTTGAATATCATTGGGCTCCGATGATTCTCCCGGATGTATGGGAGGTTTAATAATGGGTCAATAACCCCTCTTACCATCAGATAATCTCAGCCAACATCAGTATCGACCTAGGTTCCCAACCAGATTCTCTCCTCTGATTTTCGCGGGGGCCGGAATATAGTTCAATCGGCCTGAGGTTCCTGTTATATGAGCCCAGCTTTTATCTGTGTTGTTGAGCTTCACCTCGGGATACGAAAGCAGAGGCACGCCTTGGGTATTATTCTTCATTAATCTGCTGCAGCTAAATGAGAAATAGAATGGTCGATGACATTTCTACTGTTTCAATAAATATGAAGATTAGTGTAAGCATCTCATTTGCAAACCTCTTTTCCATTGTTTTATAGCCTCAACTGTTTTGTTATAGCTGTTATATTAGCTGGTTGGGAGTTCTATAGTTACTACTTTCTCACAGTGACTCACAGAATAATTAGTTCCCATTAAAATCCATTTCCTCACAATGTTCGGTTTTACTTATTTAGATTCTTTTAAAACCCAATGCTGCTGAATAACAATCATTTTAAATGGCTGTTTTGCTCCTGTATTATCCTCCCATTTATCTTAGTGTTTATCTTATAGTTTATCTATAGCGCACCACTTTCCAAAGAACAATTAGGCTTTCATTTTCATTGGAGCAAACCCAAGGTTTAATGAGCGGCTTTCATTGTGTTTCTCGTGGTAAATTATATGTTGTCCATTATACGTGTTCATTAAGCCAGGAGGATAAAGTTGTTGACTTGAAAGTGAAACCTCACATTTTCAGTTCCCTGCCGATTACATCTGAATGCACGCAAGTGGCCTTTTTAATACAGTCACACTGAGCTACTGTGTGTGTTTGGATGTGTGCTGTATACATATATTCATGTGGCATTTGTGTAAACATGCAGAGGTGGGAGCATTCATCATTCTCATCTTCTCATGTTCCCTTCTCCAGCTTCTTAAGAGCATCGGTTAACACCAGCAGAAAATCATTTAGGAAGCCTCTCGAACATGAGAAGGTTGGATAATTGGATAAAAAAGGTTTCAAACTCCTGTCAGCTCCTTTGCACCGTGTCTATACACATGTTTTATGTGTGGATACCAGTGTTGTCATTAGGAGAGCGTCTTCGCTGCAGGGACATTGGTTGGCAGCAGTTGTATTTTGTCATCCTCAGAAAGTACTTCTGCTGTCGAAATAAAAAAAATAAAATTCTCAATGAATGCCAAAATACTGAATTAGACTTAGCAAAAAATTGTACAAAGCTAGTAAGCTACAGTTGTATCTGTTGCAGGGGCATTACAGTATATAAATATAAGTATTAATACATTGAGGCATGTCCTGATGAAATAACCTAATTTATAATCTGCAATATCCATAGTTTTCTATAAATCTTAGACTTAAAAATCCTTATATAGTTACAACTTGTTCTCAAGTTGATGTTACTGGTAATGTGGCATAAAGCAGAGGTTTGAGGTACTGTTACTCGAGGGGTGATCTATGACAATGATTTAATTGGCAGTCATTAAGAAACCAGTTTTTTTTGTGATCATTACTTTTTTTTCACTCCTGTTGTAAGTTATTCGAAGCACTGCCCTCAGTTGTCTTTCTTAACCAGGTGTTAAGTTTCTGCGTTAGAACCACCTTGTAGTATTTTGGGACGGGAGAGCCTGAGCTGTGTCTGTGACTTGAAAGTGTGGGATGTGTAGTTAACACGGAAGTGTTGGCGAACTTCCAGATGCAGGTGAACGGCCCAGAAACTACAAATCCCATTTGTCCTTGAAATTGGTGCAGAGATAATGTGTGTGTGTGGGTAGCCCTCCCACTTGATGTCAGTCAGAGCTCGAGGCAGCTCTCGTGAATGGAATTGAAAGCATACTTTGCGTATAAGTGCTGGTCATTTCGGACTAGTCTCAGTAGCTCAGCTCACACTTGGGATTCCACAGCTGCTGCAGGGTTGAGGTTTGATATTCTCCTTTTGTTTTATGCTCCGTAACAGCCTATTCACTTCAAGGACATTGTGATGCTAGCTGTTTTGATATGTGTTTTGGTATTTCTTTGCTTTATGTTACAAAAGACAGAGGAAGATAGTCGGAGTACTTCAGTATCAGCTGTAGGCTAATGGAGGCAAAGGGAGCTCTCAGCAGCCAGATAGCATCTTTATTGCTCATAAATGTGTTGTCAAGTGCCTCCTTAAATGTGAGACAATGAGACCACAGCAGAGGAGTTGATCTTGTTTTTGCTTTGTGCAGTATATCTGGTGAGGACAATAATCCTTTTATTCTTTATATCAATTGAGGAACTAACTTATATTAAGGTGTGTTGGAACCGAATCACCCCGGTCATGTCAGCGCCAAGTGTTATCAAATAGCTGATGTTATTCTGCTACATGCAGTGTATCAGTCTGTTGCCTAAAATAAAACTATGTAAATAATCCCTTAAAACTTCATTCAAGGTCACATAAATCATTTTTAATGGTATTTGTTTGCGGCACATCTGCGTTAGACCTTATCGCCAGAAGCTGTTGAATCTCATCGTCTTTCCAAGACGACATCTTCGTCGTCTTCTACATGTTTGACACCTTTTTCATCCTGGTATGTTTTTTCTTTGTTTTGAATCTGTCACATGTTAGAAATGTTAACTTAAACATTTTCCAGACACATAACTTGGTGACTGGAAGAACAAGTTTAGGGGAAATGTCCAGAGCAACTCACTTGGACATTTGCCTTGTCACCCACACTCTCCAGGTAATGTCTCGAAATTGTCCGGCGTTCGGTGAAAGCAGCTTTCGAGACCAGAACCCCTTGAGAAGGACACGCTTCTTAAGTAATTGTCGATCGTACTGTTTTAATGGCAGAATTAGTAGAAAGTTACAGCTGAATGAACACTCTGAGCGTTCGTCTTATGCCAAAACTTCACTAAAAGCCCTTTGACTCTGATGGAATCCCACAAGTGATGATTTCATTGATTCCTGGGGACTGTAATAATTGACTGTGCACTGTTGTTGAAATGACCAAAGGTTGTTGATTGATAACCCTGAGAGGTGGAGGTCCTCTCTCGTGACTTAGATGCTTCCTGGATGTAATGGACGCTCCATTAGTAGGTTTTAAAAAGCGTTAATGGGATAACGTTGTTGCATTTGTCATTAAGTTTTATAGCTGTACCGCCTGTGCTGTAATATGATGACCTTTTTATGAAGAAACTCCTTCACTATTTCTGAGTTTATTCTTTTTGACTAACAGACAGGCTTTAATCATCTGCACACTTCAAAGACGTTTCAACCTAAATCATATTTTTATCCGTCCACTTTTTCTGAAATTGATATTTTTAGCCGTGCTTTGGATCTCGAAGGCATCTTACTCACTATATTAATAGTATACCAACAAGATGTTTCTGAATTACAAGAATGACACCAAAAAACTACATAATACTACATTATTTGATATTTCACCTTACAATATTTTGGAAGTATTCAAGGTAGAGTTCTCCATAAGCTTGGTGAAATCTCTTTGGTCAATCCTCAGTAGATGGTTTCCAAAGGAAGTCAAAGCCATAGTGTGCACAAGTCATTAAGTTGTGCATCACGTCGAACGTGTGTGCTTAACCTCTGACCCCTTAGCCATTAAAATCTATATCTGAGTATGTCTCTCTGTCTGTCAATGTCCCTCAGTTTTACACGCCCCTCTCCTCCCTGGTCATCTTAATGAGGCAACCTATGCGACTGACCTAGAGGGCGTGTCCACTGATCCCCTGTGGTTTGCATTATGTGTCTCATCTGTTCTTCCATCATTGCATGTGCCTTGTGAATTCAAAAACTCTGAACTACATCTTGTATTTCCCTCAAGCGCACACAATTAGTTTCCATTCTACATGTTGTATCTACGTGCATATAGAGCTTGAAGACGACTCCTTGGTGGTAAAGACTTGATAGATGGCAGCTTTTTAAGTACCTAATTTCCAATCAAACTGGGTTTAATCCATAGACTGTATATAAAGATGGACGACAGCTGCCCAAAAGGGAAACCCAATCATCTTGATAGGCCCCTGGTGGCTGGCTGCAGTAAAGGTCATAAATTCTGCCTCCTGGGACATGGATCACACCAAAGAGTCAATGCACTGTAGATAAAGTTGTATGTATGTTTAAGCGTTCATTTTCTTTACAAGTTTGGTTTGCATTAGTTATGTGGTACTACTAAACAGTTTGTTCAACTGGAGGAAGTGGAGACTTGTCATCCATCTCTGTTTCAGTCTACGGATAAACTGTTGTGTGCAATGTTTTTTCATGTTCTAGTTTTTATTTATATTCCAAAATACAGACGATATATGGAAAACTTTGAGATCCAATCTTCCACCTTCTTGCTGCAGAAACTGTGCTCGTTTTCCTCCTCAATGTTTTAAAATGCTGGCATTGACTCCTGATGCATGTGAATGCAGATAAACTGCAGTGGCATCCTTTCCTTGTTGTTCAACCTTTCCTTCCCTCTTCTCTTTTGTCAAATACTCTCTCTCCTAATCTGTGCCTATCTGTGTCCATGTGTGCTGCGTCCAGGTATCAGGAGGAGTACAGTATGGACTCAACCAATGCCCAGTAAGTCCTTGGCAGTATCATGCTCGCAGCATGGCATGGATTGTGTCTGCAATGGTAACTGTACACAGGATCACTGGGGAGCCCCATAGCACTATATGTGGTCATAGATGTAATGCCTTGCCTATATAGGGTTAGATTGCCATTACCATCAAAGTGGTCAATTGTTGTTGTGGTAATGATGGGAAACTTGGAATTATCCATTCATTTGTGGCTGCCTTTTCAACCGTTGTTTTTGGCAAAGACTCAAAGAAAACATAACTTTCGATCATAACACAATAAATGGTGAAAAGGCAGCTTGTATGTGTTTTTTGTTATCAACTTACTCAACTTACTCCTGGTTTGTTTTGTGTACACAAGTCTTCACTGTCCACCTGTGCCTGAAACGTAGATCTCATGAGAAAAGCTGATATTACTGTTATGTTGACAAATCCAAATCTTTGCACGCTGATGGGTCACTGGATGTGAGAATGTTAATAACACAATTAGGCTGGTGTACTAATTGGGAGCATCAGGGTTTTATTGCAGTCACTTAAGGGTATTTGAGACTCTCAGGTTTTACCGAAGCTGCCGGGATGTGTCACTCAATGGGATTTTTTTTTTTATGTTCAAACTTTATTAATTTCCCAAAGGGTCTCGGATTGATTAACAGCAGATTTGGAGAACGTCGGGCTATTGAGTTTGCTAATCCCGTGAGTCTTCAAGTGCGGGACAGTCCATAAATTTAGAGGAGAACCTCAAGTTCTGTGCTGCTTCATAGTCATCATTTTTAGTTTGCTGAAATTCAACTTTTAGCCTTGACTTTGATTCATTGCTAGCACAAATCTCGGAGGTGCTATTAAAGCCCCAAAATCCAAATGTGTGTTTTCAAAGTTGACCTCTTCAACAGCGTGTGTGGCTATAGGGCTGATGATGTCCGGAAGCAGGGTTTCCAGAACTGCTATAAAGTCATTCACAAAAAAGTGACCTATCATAATATTTTATGTGAGATGTTGTTATCTTAAAACATATAAGAAATTGTTGATCTTTACAATCACCTTTTGTTTGTTTTTTTTGTCACCACGTAGCAGCCGATAACAAACTGCTGCTCGAGGCACTCCTGCAGTGCATTCACCATTCGGCTGTGGTGGGTTGAGTGTATTGGGGCCATGCTACTGTTGAAATATGAATGTGACCCGCTGCTGTGGGGAAGTGGTGAACTAAGTGGTGAACTATGACAGTGTCTCCCTCATCACTGTGATAAATATATATATATTTTTTTGTGGTTATTCTCAAAGTAGAAATTCAGGCTGACAGAGTATGTTGCCTTTTGTTTTTCTGCACAACAAAAAGACCACCCTGTTCATTTCACTGCATTACGGGGATGGCTCTGAATCTCAACACATTGTCAAAGGGAATACGGATCATGAATATATGCAATATATCTGACATAGACTCACTGAAGTGTGTTTCCTGTGGTAGTCAGGTAAAGAAGATTATACCTCAGGAAGTATCACAGGAAATGAAAGCTTTAGTTTCTGTTCGACAAACACAAAGTCGCTCTCTGCACATGCAGGAAACCACACTGCTCGATTCCAGTCTATCAAAATCAAAGAGCAGATCAAGCAACTTTGCAGGTTCAGCAACAGCAAGATGTTAGGAAACGGATAATATCATCTCAGTCGAGGGTTCTCTAAATGGATCCAGTCAAAATGGAGGAGGATGATGATGACGACACTTGGTAGATAGCAGGTTTTATGACAAAATAATTAATCTAAAGCATCAAGTAGTGAAGTATCTTCGTCACAATATGAAAGAAGTGTTTCCTGTGTTTTTCAAGACTTTATTTGCTCAGTGCACATCTTGATTTAGCGTCAGAACACGGGCTACCTGCTGTGTTATTTATGTTATTCAAATAGCTATTCTCTCAGTATTAAGCTATTTTTATGCTGAGGCTGGCAACTCACCTTCTAAGAGAAATGTATGAAAAGAAACTACACATTTTCTTGACATTTAATAAAAGTTTAAAGTCAAATGAGCCGGCCGAGAACTTTTCACAGTTAGGTGTGCTTCTCTTATTGAGGTCACAGATTACATAACGTTTTGCAAAGACTCGTTTAATAATAATGTCTCATTTATTCAGATTTTCTTTCAAAGGACCAAACATTATTCAACTCTGGGTTTTTTTTCTCAATTTTATTGAAATTGAACAGCCAATGCTTTTCTTTTACTTTATTGAAATGTTATAATAAAGTGCTGGTAAAAGGTGGTTCTACATTTTTCAAAAATATCATTGCAATTTAAATCTTTGTTTTTCCGTGATTGAAACACAGATTAAACTAGAACAGCACTCGATAAAGACCAGTTGTTGCGTAATCCTGGTGACGTCAGAAAAAAAATAAAAACCTCCTTGGAGTCGGTTGAAATGTCCTGATTGACAGTGGAAACTGACTTGTAATCGGTTGAACATGAGTATTGACCTCCCTACTGCGGCTCCATCGTCCGATCTTGTGACCAAGCAGACTAGGTCCGAATGTGCAACATGGCGATGTTCATATCGGGGATATTTAAACTTAATTTCTGGATGGGGAGGTGAGAGGAGGTGGAGAAGATGCGGCTTCTCTCTTTGTATACAGGCCATCGCCTGGACTTCTTGACAGACCTTGTGACATTTGCTTTAAAAATAGCATTTTGCGAATGCTGATTCAAAGCAAAAACTGTGAGATATTCTGGAGTGCACTCTCACTCTCTGTTTGTGTTTTTAGAACAAAATGCTGCTGGGTTGTCTTGGCCCTTAACCCACAGGGTCCACATGCATGGCAGATCCTCCCTGTGCCTTCCATGCACTTATGGGCGGCTGAGGTTGAGGGGGTAGAGTGTCTGCCTCCAACCAGAAGGTTGTCGGTTCAATCAGTCTTCCAGCAAGATACTGAACCTCCCAAATGGCCCCTCATAGATTTTGAATACCCTAACATAAAATGGATAAATTATGGAATGAAGCTTACATTGTATGATTCTCACAGAGGAGCTGAAATGACCCACACTTGCTCCTCTGTGCTGATCCTGTCGCCCACTGACCTCCTCTCTTCCATTAAGATGGTGAAGTTCCCTTCAGCTCATTATAATAAAAACTCTTCCAGTTTCCTCTCAAGATTTCTGGCTTCAATATTCATTTCACAAAGCACTTTGACCACTGCCCAGGTCTGGATTCAAGCCCATTTTACAAATTCTGCGATGTACTGAGTTTATTGGACAAGAGGGACCTTCACTATGGGAAGAACAGCAGCAGGCAAAAACAAACCTGCCACGGCTTTTTAATATTCAGGTCCAAGTGTAATATTTTTAGAATCCCTGCAGCTTTTATATTAGGCACACGTCTGAGGGTGGTGCACGCTTCTATTTCCGACCACTTACTTTGTCAGAGGGGAACAGGAGCATAGAGTGAGTTTAGAAAATAATAACAATAATAAAAAAAACTGTAGACTCTCATTTTCAAGGACTGCTGTAAAACTGTTTAGTAGGCAAGATGTGGTATTGTTGGTCTGTGTGTCAATGCCCCCAAGACCTTATTAACAATCATGAAACAATATGTTTAACCCTTGCAGCCTAAATCATCTTTGAGAAACTGGACTCACTGCGGTTCAGCAAGCCAGATAGTTCAGGGATAGGTTGGCCCGAAAGGGATCCACCCAATAGATCCTCTTGTTGCTAAGAAATAAAAGGACGCATATGTTGTCTGCATTTGTAGAAGCCTTACAAATGGGACAGCCTATCTGTCTTGAAATGCAGCCTCAGAAGGATGCAGCCCCTGAATTGAAACTCCGCGATCCTCAGATTCACAGGTGAATCTCCAATAGGCTGAAACTGCTGTCCACCTGTGCAGTCACCTCCTCCCTGCAACAAATAGCCCAGATGGCACAGATCATCTGTGTGGCTCTTTCACAATGTTTTCTTCTTCCAGCACATGAATGAACGCAGGCTCTGCTCTGTCGGCCAGATTGTCCGGAGGTCACAAAGCTCTTTGATGATTATTTACTGAGTCTACAAAGCAGCTGTCATTGCTCAGTATCTCTTTAACACTTTAAGCTTCATCCCAGGTCCATCACACCCTCAGTCTTTCTCTTGGGTGGCACTTCTCAGATTCTTGAATTTAGGTAGGCGACTATTCTTTTGCTTCCTAAAAAGTACCAGGCTGGTGTGTGGCTCCTTATTATTTATACTCCCTGTGTTTATGTTTGACAGCTAATGTACATAGCTTGGTGGTGATGGTTTGCAGAGTACAGAGATGACAAAGAAAAGAGTGGGAGTACTTATAAGGTATTTTTGTTGGGCTGCATTAACTGGAAGTACAGTGCCTGATAGAGATTTATGTCATCCCTCACCCACTTATACTTGCTTAAATTAGTGAATACAAAGTAATGATTGTGCATTGGTGATTCTATTTTGCCTACGTTATCGTCCGTTGACCCAGTATGGAAATGTATTAATTGAAGTAGTTTAGTACATTGAAGTTCTAAGAGAGGAATGTTTTCAAATCAGATACCAAATACTATATATATGGTGATTTAATCGAAACTCTTAATTTGTATTATTTAGATTGATTATGAAGATTTTCAGCTCTCAAGGATCTCTTTAATATTTTATTAACGACTAACCAGTTGAGATTAAAGTCTTTAATGTCTTAGATATTTTTTAATTAACTGTTTACGAGAGATCATTATTGTGAAAAGAGATGAGCTCTGACCGTGTCCATATTGCAGTTTGGTATAATCGACTGATGAGTGAAGCAGATCCTTTGATCTTTTTCATGTATGGATCTGTTTTCTGGCCCCAAAATAGATTTTTCACACAAATTCTATCATAACATTCATGCTAGTAACTCTAGGCCCTTTCTCACTAGCTTGTTGTATCACTTGATGAATTGATCCAACCTTTTAATTCATCAGATCGATGTTGAAACATTTTACTCAGAACCATAATTGTGTGTCTCTAACAAAGTTCACAGCAATATATCCAGTAGTTGTTGGGACAGTTCAGGAAGACGTCAGCATTACTGCAGTATGTTTAGTACTTTCAGAAAAGTTGCTTGATGACGATAAATTGTGTCTCGTAAGCTGTATTTTGAGAAACGGCTTCAATTTGAAACTAAACCATTAGGATCTCAAAAGACACAATAAATCCAGTGCTCGAGCTGCTTGGTTGGCAACAATGCGAATATGCTCGGCCATTTTTTCAATTAGATATATTGGGAAGGAGCCCAGAGCCAACTTCACAAAAAAAGTGTACCTCTCACCAAATATGCTCTGCTATAGACTTCACTGCATGAGTTCATCTCTCATTCAGATGAGCAGGGAACGCCTCTCAATCAAATATTATTAGAGGGGCCATGCAAAGACATGGTTATCGCCAACCCCCCCCCCCCCCCTGTAACTTCTGTTTATTGTCCTAACAGCTCCATCAGTAAATATGAATATTCATTAGCGATCGTTTGATTCACCGTCATTGTTTTGAAAACAGTGTATTACTGCTTCTCGGATGATGGAGCAGGCAATAACACTTTGTTTATGCGTTCGTCTTTTAGCTGTGTGTTAGGTGAGGTTGGTGTCGCAGGGCTGGGAGTGTGTGATTGGCCCCCATGGAGAGGAACATGTCATTATGTGTGCGTTGACTCGTGTAATTCCTCGTTCTGGAAACTCAGAGAAACGTGGCTGAACATTTCCTGCCTCTGAAGCTGTCTCCGTGGTGATAAAGCCAGAAGAGGGGGGGAGGAGAATGGTTGGAAGATGGAGCGTGTCGCACATTCTTTCTTCCACCTACACAACCTATCCACATATATATATATATATACATACGTACAAACCTCCCTTAGGAGACAGCAGCTGTAATTTCCTTCCTCCTCTCTCCTCCGTCTTCACCCTATATTCATCATGTCAGACAAAGAGGACTCCGAGGGTCCATCCTCTAACCGCGAGGACATTACTTTCCCTCCATGCTCATTAGCGACGTACATTTCAGAAGCTGTTAAGCCCCTCTCGCCACCTGTATTACTCTAGCACAGCTACAGTAGCGACATCACTCATTTGTTCTTGCAGTGATCATCAGGTCGGCTCTCCAAGGCTATTAAATTCCATTATACCTGCTCTAACGTTTGATCGCCTTGGATTTATCAAGGTTCATATGCAAAGGCATCACATTTGAAGTACTGTTGTTCTTAATTGACGTTAGTGAATTATTAATGGACAGGTATGTGTGAGGGTTCTCCCTCATTTAAATGGACTAATTATTCCACTCAAGTTTGTAAAGTAATTTGTATTAATAAAAGATTAAAATGGAAATGAGCGGCCCCCACCATTGTGCCTGTGTCATCCACAGATTTACCAGTTTGGATTAATTTCCTAGTAGAGCAATTAAAAACCCTTAACCCATCTTAAAGTCATTATATTATGTCTTTTGGCCTCACCCCTAGTGCAACATTAAATGAATGTGAGCGTGTGGAAAAACTAGGTCTAGATTTATGTAATAATCTGCATAATTGAACAAGAAGCAGAGCCGCACATCAAGCTGGTGCATTCAAGGCTGATACTGTTGCATTGTGACTGATGGTAAATGGAGGGTAACGGGATTAGTTAGAGTAGAGGTTTCCTGAGCTGCTTTTCCATGAAGCACACGAGAAACCCTCAGCAAACACAATTATGGCAATTGCACGGTTAACATTTCCGACAATATGTTTTTCTTTGTCAGTAGGATATGGGAGGAATTGATGCACAGAGGCGGAAGCAGTGAAAGAATGTGTCCTCAATATTGTAGCAGAAGAAACTCAGATATTACACTGACACCGGTATCAGGGTTTCAAATGGACACCAGTATTCTGATATGAGCCAGATTAAGTCAAATCAGACACTGTCAGGTTGTCAATCGAATCAAGATGCATATGTTGACCTTATTTGCATTATACGGGCAAGTATACATCTTAATTGCATTGTCACATCATCCTGGAGTTTTCATAGCGTTGTTTGCGGCGTTGAGAAGTCAGTTACCAACTGGTTGATGACACGAGTCCTGGTTTCGAGTGTGAGAAGATGACCGGACACTTTGCTCTGTACCATGTAAACAGGAATATGAATGGAATATTGTATTAGCAGCTCATTTAAAGAACATAATTGAATCTAGAGTGCAAAGGCCCAACAGTCCACATATGAAACCACATTTACATTTACTAGATCCACATTTTTCTTTGGATCTGCACCGTCATACTCATAAACAATCTTCTGCCAGTTTCTTACTCATTTATATCCATGAATTATTCTTAGAAAAAGAAAAATAACGCACATCTCAATATTTTCTGAGTGCAAACACGTATTTTTCTTGCACGTTCTAGTATTTGCTGTGCAATGTTTGAATGGGTATTGCCTGGAGCCTCTGAAGGAGTATTTTCTCCACAACCATCTGTTTACTTTTTATAATGACATGGTGTCACTGTTCCCCCACAGGGTGCAGGTGGAGTTCTACGTGAATGAAAACACCCTCAAGGAGAGGCTGAAGCTTTTCTTCATCAAAAACCAAAGGTCAAGTAAGTACAGCCGTCGGGGGAGCATCACCCCCTCCTGTTGCCGGTGACGTGCTCAGAGATGAAAAAGAAATAAAAGCATAATGTAGAAAAATGCAGCCAGTGATGACTCATATATTCAGTTTCTGTCTCAGTTGGGGTTATCATTATTACATTATATGCCTCACTTAAATGACTATTCTGGAGTGTGCGCACACTGTGGCCCAGCATGGACGGAAGAGCACGGCTCATTTGTTGAGAGAGGCTGCCGGGCTGCATCGTTTTTCTCTTCAGGAGATAAGACTGGCAACGCCACAGTTTAGACAGAGACACTGGTGCAGCTCTGCAGCTTGGTGCATTGTGGACAAAGTGTCCTCTCTGGGATCTTTGTGTCTCTTGATAAAACATGTCGTCGACATATCCTTGACACTGACGTGAGCTGATGTGACTGGCTCTCATTGTCAGTGTCACTAACGGGGAACTGTCTGTGACACGGGGCAACAGAGTCTAATGAAAATGTCACTCGGGGCTGCAGGCGTCTGTTGCTCTACCCCGTTGCATCATTGTTTGTGTTTATCCAGTTTCAAATCATCTTATCGTTAACGCTGGCTTCCCCGTGAAGAGGTCACGCCACAAGAGATTATTTAGCCGCTGCGGCTGATTGGAAATACAGCTTGCACCACACTCTGGCCGGCAAGCATGGTTGCAGCCGAGTTCTTGCTCTGAAATTAGTTAAACAGGAGACTCCACAATCACTGCTATATTTGTGTTATGAAATTCCACCCGTCACGTATCCTGCTCTGTAGCCAGTCGTCAGATTACAAGCCTGTGGAAGTGCTGGTGTTATTTAGTGTTGTTCTCTGAGGAGTTGAAAGCTGAGCGTCAGGGGAAATTAGTTGTGACAGGGTGCCGGAGCAGCGTATTAGTCATGCTCCCCAGCTCTGACAGATATACTCACTTTAGGCCTTTCACTCAAGGCTTTTTAATGCACCTAAACAGTCCAGGCATCATCACCTTCCAATGAGACAATGGACAGAGTATGTGCAGAACTTTTCATTTAAGTCTGTGAACCAATATTTGCAAATTAAAAGATTGTTGTTTGTAATTCGCTCCTTGTGTTGTTGCTCCGCAGGCCTGAGAATTCGCCTGTTCAACTTCTCTCTGAAGATTCTCACCTGTGTCCTGTACATTGTGAGAGTGTGCCTGGATGACCCCAAGCAGGTCAACTACAACCCATGGTGAGAGTCGCATTCCCACTGTGTCTCTTTTTCTAATGTTTATTTATATTGTGAATTTAATTCAGAAAAAGCTGCTGTTTACAAACCTTTCTTGTAGATGTTTTCTTGTTACTGTCAGTTTATCATTTTTAATGCAATTCATTTTCTTATGCTATTATTTCATGAATTCTCACTTTATTTTCCCTCCAGCTGTTCTAATTTTTGTTGATTCATTTGTTTAATTTATCCTTTTGCTTAAAATGTAATTTCCGTACTATAATATTTCCGAAGGGTTTTACTTTTGTTTATGGCAAATTCTACTGTTTCTTATTAGTGTTTTGTTTGTGTCTTACAAAGTTTTGTTTATTTTCTGTACTTGGCCATATTGTAAATGAGAACTCAAACGTCAAATATGAAAGATATCAGCGGAGGAGAGAAAAATGCATTTATATGGAAATAGTTTGGACACTCTTAAGGGGGTCTTCTCACTGGGAAACATGCCTAAAACTAAACCCAGCATTGAAACCTAAATATAAACAATGTCTAGGAATTATTTGTAACTTTGTGTTATATTTATTTTCATGTATAAAACGTGTGAAGTTACTCCTTCTGTGCAGTCGTGTGGAAGTTGTAGATGGTCTGTGTTGTGTCCACTGCCAGCAGCTTTCAGAAACACATTGAGGTTTGTTCTTTATGGCAGCCGACCAGCTGATGGAAATGCTGCCCAGCAGGCATGTTCCCACTCACTCACACACCTTCAAACACACTCACGCTCCGTGTGCGTTTCCTTTTGTTGCTTTTTCCAGCAGCACAATATGTCTCAACACGAGTTGGACCAATACAGCAGAGTCGGCACACATCAATTGGCAAGTTCCAGTTAAAACTGCATTTATTTGTAACCTGAAGTCTGTTGATATTTTCTACGATGCAATTAAACGGAGAAGCACTGAGTTCTGACTAAAACCTTTTCTCGTGGTTTTTGACAGGGATCTGATTTTCTGGGTGCAAAGACGCGAGTCTCTTTGGGCGATACAGGTGAGCATAATAACTCGCCAGTGAGAGTGCACATAAATCAAATTTCCCTCTGCAGCAACTGGATTTCAATGCAGAGTTCAAGACTATCACACTCGCACCCATTTAGTGGATAAAAGAATCGCAGAGCCCACGATTTCGTGTGTGTGGGTTCGGAAGCGAGAACAGATGAGTTTGCAGTTGCTCGGCTCCTTTTATCTCCATGTCTCCCTTCTCTGCTCCAGGTGACAGTGGCCTTAATCGGTTTCTTGGAGACCATGCTTATCACATATCTCAGCTACAAGGTAAGAAACAGGCCCACAGTGCACAGTTTCCCTCTTTACTCCAGGCTGATGTCTCATGGCTGTCTGATCATTCTCTCTTGTGAGCTGACAGCTTTCCATGTCCAAGTGCCAGTGCCAAGGGACTGATCGAACACATTAGGCCAAGAGTGTCCTGCTGTAATTTTGTGTGTGATTTAGACGGGACCGACACTTGCAGTCACATGTTTTTCTAAAGAGGAGCATATAGCCCGATAGTGAAGTATGTGTTCCATCATCTTCTGTGCACTGAATATTAAAAATTCATAAATAAGCAAGGGTCAGTTGAAGTGTTATATTTCTCCACTGACAGTGATCTATGCCCCTTTGCATTTGGCAATATACAGTTTCACCAGGTGGACTATGAGCCCACAAGTTCACACGTCAAGTCCAACACAACAGTGAGGTACGATAGAAGTAAAGCTAAAAAAGAAAGTTGTGCAGATTCAAGCAAAAACATTGTAAGATGAAAAAATGTATAGACACAGAAGATGAGATAAAAGTATATCTAAGATATGACGTTAATAATAAATTACAAGAGCAGATGCATAAAACAGAAAGCACAGTCCAGTAAAACATTAAACCTCTCTGATAAAGTGACAGCAGTTTATAGTAAAAGTTGTTTAATCTTTTTGGGATGGGATTTATTAATTCACTTTCTGTCTTGTGGTTATACTTTATTTAGAACGCAAGGTATTTTAAAGAATACATTGTATTGTTTGCATCTAAATAAAACCAAGATAAATGACCTTGGGATTTAGGGATATGTGGAGGAAACGTGCACAAAGAGACCTCTCATGGCAGGACTCGCTCTCTAAAGCCGTTTATCTTTGCTCAGACATATTAGGTCTCGCTTCAGCCCTTCTGCTCTGAGACTGTCGATGTCTCGTGTTACTCCTCAGATTACAGCTCCTTCACCTTTGCTAATCTTTTAAAAGGTAGTAAGGTTTTGACTTAATACAATATATTGTACATCTTGTTATAGAAATGTCTCTTTGATTTTTTAGTTTTTCCCTCAGAGGTTTTTAAAAGTCTTTTCCATAACTCTACCTTAGATGGACAATCCAAGTCTTGAGGCCACCTTGTCATTTCAGCTGTGGTTTCAATTTGCTGTTAGTTCTCAGTGAGTGTGGAATGAGCCGCAGCTTCACTTATTTTCACCAAAGGGCCCAGATAATACACTTTTATTAATAAAGTCTATGTTATGCCAGTGGCCACAGAGTGCGGTCAGTCTTAAAAATTGGAATTGAATCTGTTTGAAAATGGCTTCCCCTCTTACCCAGGCTGATATCAAATGAATAATAAAACAGGCTTGTGGTTTCTATTTTTTTTTTTTATAACACCTTAAAAAGCAAGTGCAGGTAATTTGGTTTTACATCAGGAAGGATGTGGTTTGTGGTTTAGAGAGTTTGACTTAACAGTCGCTAATGTACTTCCCAAACAAACGCATGCTTTGACTGCTGAACGAAAACAGCTTAAAGAGGAGGGCTGTTGTTTTGACCTTGTCCTAATCCCCACTCCACCGTGGCTTGAAGCATCAATAACCGGAGATATTGCTTGTATAATGTTTATTTTGCTCACCCATGAAATTGTAACACGGCCTTACAGTTGAAACCATGTTAACCCGTTGCAGCTAATCACCTCCATCGGTCATCTTTACTGCAATTACATTAATTCGCTGAATTGCTTTCTGTCAATTTCATTTCCAGGGGAACATTTGGGAGCAGATCTTCAAGATATGCTTCATATTGGAGATGATCAATACAGTGCCATTCATAATCACCGTAAGTAATGTCCTCGGGACAAGTTCCTCTCTTTTAGGCCCCAGGACATTTTCTGATTGGATTCTCTCAATTCAACAGGGTCAATGCTCCAATGCTCTTAGTACCATATTCCAGACCTAATTGTCCATTTTGTTATTTCTCTTTATTGATTATAAAGATTTCCTATCGTATCCCCTGTGTTTTAACTGATTTGTGTTACACCGACAAGTTTCTAATCTCTCTCATTTCCTTCCTTCTTGTGTTCTTCAAGATTTTCTGGTGTCCGTTGAGAAACATATTCGTCCCTGTGTTTCTTAATTGCTGGCTTGCCAAAGGTGCCCTGGAGAACATGATCGTGAGTAGAAAGTTATGAACAAATTCTGGATGCACTGCAGGAACATTATCCATCCTGTTGCTGCCATACTGGAGGTCTCCTGAAGCTCCATGAGTAGCACTGGCTGTAAGAGTCTGAGTGGTTTTATACAATTTACAATTTGTCTGAGCAGAATTCAATTTGAGAAGGTGAATTTCTTTCCTTGCTCTTTAGCTGACATCCAAATGCGCACAAGGCAACGCTGTCTTTTTTAAGCTGATGTTATTGGGCACGTTAGGGAGACATTGTTAGTATTAACGCTGGTTACTTTGATAAATCGGCTTACTGGGTTAGTTGGCTCTTAGTTGGCAAACGCCAGCGATTCGTTCAAATTTGAGGAATAATTAAATGTTTGGAGAACGGCCTTCTATTAACACTTGTGTATCTATGCAGTACTGGAGAAGAAAGAGCACTTTTGTTTTCATTACTCTAACTCCTGCTCCTACAACAAAGAGCCTGTCAGAGCTACTCACTTTGGGCTAAACTCTTATAGCTCTTATAAGCTAAATCTGTGCATGCTGGGTAACCAATGGTCTGTTCGTTTGCTAAGCTTGTCTTGATTTGGGAATGTAAAAATGTGTATGAGAAGCTAAACTTTTACATGCAGACTTCCGTTTCTGTCTGCTGGCTTTGGGAGTTTTTTCTCCAGTTTGTTCCCACAGTGGCGGCATGTTGAAGTTTGAGCAACAGTCAGGGAGCAGGCAGAAAGACTTGAGGCAACGAAAGATCGGGGATATCTTGGTCCAGTCAACACGCTGTGCAATGAAAGAGGGTCATCTTCATATTTAATGGATATTCAGTTTAACTGAACTGAAATGATAAGATAGGCTGCCGATAGAATCATGTTTTTTTAATGACCTACGAATTCATACTCGGGCTGTTTATGTTTACTTTCAGACTGTAGGAATATTCCAGCCGTCTTTCTCAGGTATATACGCCGTGTTATATCAGGATCGTTTCCTAGAGAACAGAACATTGCTCAAATTTATTCAATTGATCTGCGTTATCCCACCAGCTGCAGTAGCTGGTGTTCAGTGCTGCAGCAGTTTGCAATGTGCAAACACCTAATACACTGGAGACCCATTATGAGGTACAGTGAAGTTATGTTTTCTTTTTACAAGGCCCCACAGCACATTTTTAAACAAAAGCAGGACCAACCTTAATGCGAGCAGAAAGAAAACGAGGCCAGTGCAGGCAGAGCAAGACAATGCACTGCAATGCAACACAGGAACATAGAAACAACAGCATCAATTATACAATAGCATCAACTGTAGGATCGCTATAGTGCAGGTGCTACCCTATCGGATAGCAGTACATGGAATTCGAAGGAATTAGATGGTAACCAGCAGGTGTAGCGTGTTCTCTCGCTGTGCATCAGATCAGTCCAGTGTAGCTGGGCAGATGGTAGAATCTGAGGCCTGTGGATGGAGGTGATAGCGGGTGGAACATTATAACAAGGTGCAACTGGTGATTGAGTTGTAGCTGCTACATTTCGACATAGACAGGATGCTATAGGAGAAAGCACAATGTGGACAGTATATAAAAACGAGTGACTGAAGTGTAAGTGGAACAGTTCTCAGACCAGCCCAGTTATACATGCTAGCCATCGCTTCAGGTCAAAGAAATCTCAAAGGCCCAGTTTAGGTTTCAGTTGTGTTTAATTTGTGTATAATCACCAGTTGTATTGCCACCTTAGAATCAGTCCTGCGTTTCTACTTTACTCGAACCAAACACTGACTCAAGAGCTGGACTTCTTGTGTTACCCGAAGGCCATCGTAGGTTCGCTTCAGTCGATTGCAATTTGACACTAAAACTTGCACACTGAAACTTGAGTAAATCTGAAAACATTAAGCGAATGTCGAGGAGTGTTTTATAAATAATTCTCTTGTGGTTTTTGAGACCTGAAAGATGTTTCACATCATTTGTAATCCAGAAAATGCTAAAATTCAAAATAAATTCCCAGTCACTGGTATTTATGTGACTTGTATGTGTCTGTGTCCATCTGTCCAGAATGATTTCCATCGAGCCATCCAGAGGACCCACTCTGCCATGTTCAACCAGGTGGTCATCCTCATCTGCACCTTACTGTGTCTGGTTTTCACTGGGTGAGTGAACATCGTGAAACACATCTCTAACCATTGAGGTGTATGTGTTGTTAGACAAATGTTAGAAGTAGGAGTTTTATATTTTGATGTAATTTGGCAATGGTTACTGGCAAAAGCAAATCTTAAAATATATAACTTTAGCTTGTGACGATCAGTAAGGAAACTTGCAGATGCTCTTAAGACAAAGAACAAGGGGAGAACCATTACATTACATTACATTACATGTCATTTAGCTGACGCTTTTATCCAAAGCGACTTACATTTTTAGAACACTCAGCATTTATGAGGGGCCATTTTAGGGGTTCAGTATCTTGCCAAGGACACTTAGGCATGCAGATGGGATAGAGTGGGATTCGAACCGGCAACCTTCTTGTTGCAGAGCACCCGCTCTATCCCCTAGGCCACGCTCTCCCATTAGCCATAGCCATTGTCATTGAGTTCCACTCTTTCAAAGCCAGTTCATTTTATTTAACGCTGTCACTTATCGACCTTATCTCTTTGGCAACCTTACGAGCACTGGCCACCACCCAGCTAGACATTCTCACCCTCACTCACCGCCTCAAGGTTTTCTTATCGATGGAAAAAGCACAAATATATAAGCGTAAGCATTGAATTGGAACTGACAGGGCAATCAGTGGTGTCATTATAAAAGACTGAGGAACAATGAGGAGGAGGCTGACACTTTGCGAACTTTGACCTTGGGCAGATTGAGTTCTGATACCGTGCCCGACAGGCAAAATCGTTAAGACCGAAGCCTCATTAAAATATCTCTTCATGCATATGATTTTAATTGTCTTAACCTGTGGGAGACGTGTCTTACGATGTCGTTGAATCATTCGTTTTTTCTGCAGAGCTTGTGGGATCCAGCACCTCGAGCGAGGGGCTGAGAAGACCCTGTCTATTTTTGACGCGTTATATTTCTGCATCGTCACCTTCTCCACTGTGGGCTACGGGGACGTCACGCCAAAGATCTGGCCGTCCCAGCTGCTGGTGGTCATCCTCATCTGCGTTGCCCTGGTGGTGCTCCCACTGCAGGTATGAAGCTAAATCAACTACAAGGCTCCTGTGAAAACACTAATATCCTATCTTGTCATATCAAAGCAGTGTTTCCCATTGGTGATGTAGACTGGCGACCCACCATGTTCTACTTTGTTCCACCAAAGCTTCATAATGAACCCCCAAAAAAAGTTTAAAAACTCTCTATCTTGATGTTTTGCTCCGTTGCTGAAGAAGTTTACAAATCTCACTCAAAGCTCCGGCCAAGTCATCCTGGGTCACACATGCTGAAACCGACTGCTCACTGTTTTATCCATTCAAAAATAAGAAAATCATCTTCACTCAGAATACTCTGACGTGTTTACTCCCCCTGCAGAGCAAACTGGGTGATAAATCAAAATTACCTCCTGCTGCAAATTGCCGCGTCAGCAGATTTATGCTCCAGTGCTTCCACCATCTGTTTCTAGGCAGCAAATCTGTTCTCCGTTTATTACTCATACAATTCTGGCTGCTGTTGACATATCACGCGATGCTGTTGTCATTGTGTCAGTTTGAAGAGCTAGCCTACCTGTGGATGGAGAGACAGAAGTTGGGGGGGAACTACAGCCGCCACCGGGCCCAGACGGAGAAGCACGTGGTGTTGTGTGTGAGCTCGCTAAAGATCGACCTGCTGATGGATTTCCTTAACGAGTTCTACGCTCATCCCAGACTTCAGGTATAGTGGAAACAACAAACCCCCATGCACCTGCAGCTGGAGCCGTGACGTCCCACTTTCCACTGCTTGTTTCCACCATCAGCTTTGAAATGGTTGTGATGAGATAAATGACAAAGATTATAGATGTGTTTCTATGTGATCCGAACATGAATGTGTGGGTGGTGACCACACGATACAGGGACGGCAGGGACATATCTGAGCTTCCAAGAGTATAACGCTGTTCCATCAACATTAGATGAAAGAGAATATTTGATATATAAAGTATAAAACTGCTGAAAGAGGCCGTTTAAAGGCTTTATATCAATTTTCTCATTCTCCTTTTAATGCTGATGGATCAGCTCCTGCATGAGGCCATTCCACACCGTGTTCTGCCAAAGTTAGAAACACTTCAGTTTTTTACCATTAGAGACATTTCTGTTCGAGCAGGTCTGTCTGATCTCTCCTCTCTGGGTTCTGAAGTGGGCACCTCTTAGCCAAACTGTAACTTTTGAGTGCTGCGTATTCAGCCAGGTATATTTAATGTTTCATGGGGATTTGAAATAAAAAAAGCCTAATATCTCTTTTGTTGTGCAGGACTATTACGTGGTGATTCTGTGTCCGACAGAGATAGACATTCAGGTTCGTCGCATCCTCCAAATCCCTTTGTGGTCCCAGAGGGTCATCTACCTGCAAGGATCCGCCCTCAAAGACCAGGACCTCATGAGGGCCAAGTGAGTGAAAGCATTGGATTCTCACATTTAATCAAACACAAAAATCACATATTTAGTTGTGTACTAATTATGTTTTTGGCAGATGTGAGTGTCAGTGCATCCTTGAGTTATTATCTTGTCTGTCATTGATGATATCAACTAGGTTTCAATACTAAGTTCTTATTTCATTCTAAAACATCCATATCATATTCTTTAAAGTGCATTGTATAGCGTTGTCTGATACATGCGTCTGTCTGTCTGTTCGTCCGTCCCACTCTCATGAACACTGGGTTTCACCAACGCTCTCAGGGAATTGTTTTAAATTAGGCCCACACATCGTTTTGGACCAGAGGATGAAATGAAACGGTCTATAGTCTGGACAGATATTGATTTAAAATGTTGTTGGGCGATCATTCAAGGTAAATTCATAGTCTGTATTATAATCTCTTATAATATAAGAATATGTTAAATATAGCTAGAAGGGCACTTTGAGTTATGTGCTTCTTTGGTCCATACCCCACCATTCCCCTTAGTATTAATATAATCGGTTCTGTTAACAGGAAAACAACCGGTAATGAAAACATAACCTTCTTGGCAGAGGTAATATAAAGTGTAAGCCCTCCACCTGCGCAGAGACACTTAGATTGAACTTAGATTGTGAAGTCCATTTGGTCGACCTCTATTTACACATCGGTGTAATGGGATTTCCTCTTGCATTCAACCTCTGCTCTCATCACAGGCCACGTTCACACACCGCAATAACATTGGTTCAGCTCCGGCTCCATTTATGTGACATGTTGTTGCACCAGCATCACCAGCGTGTGGTTCCCTGATTAATGGTTGCTTTGGGGAGATCGTTCAGCTTATTGGCAGATGTTGTTTTTGCAGCAGGGGGATAAGATGCTAGTGAAATTTCTCGCAATAATATGTAATGGATGAAATCGCCCATCCAGGTAAGCTTTATAGACAAATCACTGTTGCTTTTCTGAAAGCTTTTTATGTTTATCATCTCATACTCTGGATCCCATTGAGTTTTCTGTCTCCATGAATGATGGCGTGATCGCTGTCTCATGTCAACCAGCAGCTAGGTCGTCATGCAAGACTTGGGCTTTCATTATAATCGGACTTGAGCATTCACCCTTGACTTGTTTTTCCTTAAAGCATTGATCTCTTTAACTAATGAGATTCCTGTCCCTTTTTTTCTTATCCGTCTTTCTGTCTGTCTCTCTGTCGATACTCAGGATGGATGACGCTGAGGCCTGCTTCATCCTGAGCAGCAGGAACGAAGTCGACCGAACTGCTGCTGTGAGTCTCATTATGGGGAATTTGTCGAAAGCAGTTGTAACCCCTGTTTTTATATCCAGCATAAACCCTCTTTAATGTTAGAGCTACTCATTGTGATTCAAGTAATAGTATTGAGAGCACACTGAGTCACTAAGGTAAAACTTTTAAGAATCAAGTGAGTAAACATGATCCTTTTCTCTTCCCACAGGATCACCAGACTATTTTAAGGGCCTGGGCTGCAAAGGACTTTGCTCCCAACTGTCCCCTCTATGTCCAGATTCTCAAACCAGAAAACAAATTCCATGTCAAGTTCGCTGGTACGTGCAGGGAGATCACAGAACTCCTGAAATACAGTCGTTTTGTCTGTATATTACATTTCCTAAACCAACCTATCCTTTATATGTATCCTATGTCATTCAGATCATGTAGTTTGTGAAGAGGAGTTCAAATATGCCATGTTGGCGCTCAACTGTGTGTGTCCGGCCACGTCCACCTTAGTCACTCTGTTGGTTCACACCTCCAGGGGACAGTGAGTATTTCTTTACCTTGATTATATTAACCTGATGTATTTATTTACCATCTTTGATTTACTTCTATACTCAAGAGTAATATACTTTACTTGCTTAATTACATAATCAATACAATTTTAAACATCATAAATAATTGAGAATTCAAATATTGCACAATAACCGCTGAAATCTCAAAATTCAACTTAAATTGAAAGCCAGTGAGAAGAAATAAGCAATGATTAAAAAAAAATGTTTTGGTCTTAACAGTTCTGATATGAATAAGTAAGCTAATCCAGAGTTATGCAAAAAACTGGTCACCTCTATTTTCCAGCCTGTATCTCGGGACATCAGGAAGCATCAGTTTGGTAGAGCTGAGTTAGAGCATCTGTCTTTTGATTCCTGTCTCCTCCGGTCCGCATGTTGAAGTGTCCTTGGACAAGACACTGAGATTTTCTGATTGATGTACAATGTGCTTCATATAGTGAGGGCTGTGTGAATGTGTGTGTGTGAGTTGGTGAATGTAATCACTTTGAGTGCTCGTGAAGATTAGAGGATATAATGCTGCCCATTGAATTACCTTGTGAGTTATCGTCCTACTCATTCTCACTAAGTCATATTCCATTGCGGCCAGATTTTGTTGGTTGGCTTCCACCTCACCTCTTTTTGAAAAGCTCCTTTGCCATGCATACCTGCAAACCTTCGTTTTGCAGAGGCAGAAAAATACAAAGAAGCCGTGCAAAGAGCTGAATTACTGCTTATTCTACAAGGATCTTGTAGTCAGGAGAAACTGATTTGTACCCTATAGAAGTTGAGATTAATAAGTGGGGACATTTCAAGATGAGAGAATTTTCATCAATTACTATCACAAGTGAGAAAGGACCAAACAAACACCTGAGAAGCATAGAAGTCTCATTAAGAGCTACAGAAGGCGCTTTTAACCTATTTCAGTGGCTCTCCTCCTGACATAGCATATTGAAAACTAACCAAATGTTATTGGTTATTGTTTATAAAGGTTTGTCAGCTCACGGGTGAAAGCTGCACTGTCACCACTGCAGGGACTTGTCACTGTCAAGTCCCCAAACATTACACAGTTCTTAAAGCTCTAAAAATGTCTGTGCCTTTCACTTTCTCTGCAAAGGGACCTGTGTTTCTTCACTGCTCTGCACAAGAGTGACTAAAATGTGGGAAGCTCAGGAGTACAAGGTTGGGAAAGGTCATATGCATCGTCTCGTGGGGAGATGAGAGCTTCTGAGTTGTAGATAAAGTCTCATTTGATGTAAAGGGGCTTTTTGTTTGACTAGAATCAACTCTTGGGCTGAAGCTGAAATAAAATCGGACAAAATTATGGCAACAAAGTTTTACCCTTACGTCTAATTTCAGCATTAACTCCACTTTTCTTTTTAAAATGGAGCCGCTTTTTGACAGCAGTGCCTGGTTGAAGTATGACTCTTCAAGTTCTCTTTTAATTCAAGTCATAAATATTCTGTTAATGCCTTTTTCTCCAGGGAGGGGCAGCTGTCACCCGAGAACTGGCAGAAGATGTACGGGCGCTGCTCGGGGAACGAGGTCTACCACATCCGTTTGTGTGACAGCAAGTTTTTTGGGGAGTATGATGGGAAAAGCTTCACCTACGCCTCCTTCCACGCACATAAGAAGTAAGTCAAACTTTCACACTCCATGATAATAATTCATCTCATTCCAGTGGTGGCTTTCTTTCAAACTAAAACACCTCGTATCTTTACCTCCCAGGTATGGTGTGTGTTTGATCGGAGTGAAGAGGGAGGACAACAAGAGCATCCTCCTCAACCCCGGCCCCCGCCACATCATGGCCGCCGCGGACACCTGCTACTACATCAACATCACCAAGGAGGAGAACTCCGCCTTCATCTTCAAACAGGAGGAGAAGCACAGCAAAGGTCTGTCCGTCTCTGGCCTCTACGACGCCCCCTCCAGGCTGCCCGTGCACAGCATCATCGCCAGCATGGGTGAGAGTGAAACCCCAGATGCAGAACAGATAAATGATTTTCAGTAGATTAGTCTAGTGATGATGAAAGCAGACGGGAAGATGGAAGATGGTGTTTACAGTTTGCACAAGTAACGAGTCAGGTGGCAGGTGCTTGTGTTTGATTGGACGAGAGGGTTTTCGTGTTAGAAGAGAAAATGGATGCTTTGTTGTTGTTTATTAACTCCAAGCTGCACTTACAGAGAACGCCTCTGAACGGGGGGGGGGGGGGGGGCTGCCTGGGTGTGATGCTCTCACTGACTATTATGCATGAATCTTTTTCTTACATGCTTTTTTACTTTGACGGCTGAAATTATTGTGTTGTGCTTTTTCTATGACCTGTGAAAGTTGATCAGGCCACTTCATATGGTAAGTTTGTGCATGGCGCATCACTTTCTCTCTCTTATTTACTACTTTTTATAATTAACATTTATAGTTTATTGTTATTGTTGTTGCAGTGGGGCTATTGACGTTTTCATCTCTGATCAACTAACAAGATCTTGTGTATTATTTGTTTTCAGCATTTATCTTTTTATCTAATATGCATGATATTTGTATGATACATAGACATCATATTACAAACTAAAGCCCAATTGATTTATCTATTAATCAGCTTATATGAGTCTTTCACAGACGTATCGGTGTTTGTTTGCCGATAAGCGCGGATAAGAAAATCTTTATTTAAAGAATAAACATTGCATAAAATATGTCTGTTTATATTTTACCTGCAAAACATATTTTTAATTCCTAAATTCGAGTTCCTAGTTGTGTTTCATTTATAACTTATGTTATGGCCAAATTGATTAGGAATTTTATATATATGATTGAACCACCTAATATCAGCGTCTACCCCCAAAAATCCATATTTTTCCGGGCTCTATTACACTGATATGATGTAGTCTACTGGCATAGTTTGTGAAAAACAAAGTGTCAGCGCTGCTTGCATGCCATTCGTAATGTACAAGGCCGTGATTCAGAAAGCAATACATTTTCTCCTCAAGGTCAAGCAGCTGAGCTCAGGGAGGTGTTTTGAATGTGGGTGGATGAGATGCTGAAGCAGCATATATATGGAATATATTATATTCAATATGAAAAGGGCTTTTTCCAGCAGGGGACGGAGATAAAGTGGTCTTGGTCTCATCATGTGCAAACACTCACCGTTGACTTTATAGCACACAGCAGTAAAAGTGCTACACCTGCTGTTTCTTAATAGCCTTGTTGTTTTCATGCTCAGTGGTAAACAGCGTGATAACGTGTCATGTGACTTTCAGGAACCGTAGCCATCGACCTCCAGAACCCCGATCCGCCCGAGGAAATCAGTAAGCTGACTTTGCCGACAGAGAACGGAGACGGAAGCCGCAGGCCGAGCATCGCCCCGGTCCTCGAGATCGCAGACTCCTCCGCCATTCTGCCCTGCGACCTCCTCAGCGACCAATCAGAGGATGAGACCAACCAGTCAGACGAGGAGGGCTCTGTGGGGTCAGAGTAAGTGATGTGGATTCGGTGAAAGTGTCACACAAAGTGGCTCCGAGGAGAAGAGATCCGGTGGCTTTGTCCTGAACAGTAGATCTTGTCGTGCAGCAGTAAAAAGTGAAATGTCCTCAAAGGGCAAGTGTCACGTTCTCTGCGTTTGATTGATCTCACACGCCCACTCGCCCTCTCGTTGGGTGCAAGAGGAGAGATGGATGTGTTTGAGATTAAGTGTGTAATCTATGTGTCATGATGCTGCAGAGGTGCAGAGGTGTCAGTGATGAATGTGCAAGTCATGACTGGGCTGTCCTCAATTTCCTCCTCAGTGAGGCTTATGTTGTGTCCTTGCATAAATCCTGATCCTTCCACTCTCGGCTGTCAACCTGCCAGACTTACTGCCGCCACGATGGTCCAGCCAGTCCAAGGAATCACTTTATCTAGGCAGATTGTTCCCGTCTTCTGTTGCTTTATATGGTTTCATCAGATGATATAAGTTCAGGACGGGGGTTCTGGGCAGCGTTTGTTGGACCCAGACATCTCTGGGTCTCATAAACTAAAATACACAACCTGCCCCTCTCCACCTCTCAGCCTCTTATTACTGCAATCCAGTGCGCTTGAGTAGTTTTAAGGACTTTTCAGAAGCTCTTGCCAGAAAGCAAAATAAAACTCAAGGTCCCACAGCGCCACCATGTGGTGATGGGGATGACTTTTCTCGAAACAAACTCACTTTCCCTGTTACTGGCAAACTATAGAGGGCAGCGTGAGAGCGATGAGGGTAATTACAGCTGACAAATTACAATTCAGGGGACACACAACCCAATTGACACTCAAAATAAAAAGCAAACATTGTAATTGTTTGTGTAGTCGGAATGGAGCGGGGAGAGGAAGTCCTCCAGAATTATAAACACGAGCAATTTGAACACAACAGCTGCAGAAGCTAATTATGATCTGGAAAGTAGAAACAGTGTGATGTCGGCAGTTCGTGGTGTTAAATTATTTAATAAAACATGGGATTCAGGGATTCTTGTGATGTGAAAACACTTCTCTCACTGTGTATCAGTACTTTCTCTTAAATTCATTTCGCAGATAGATGATGTTACTGTTGGAGAACAACTATTAGAATCACGATATATATCCACCAGTTTTTGCTTCAGTTCTTCACACGTCTCAATGCAATGCTGTGAAAGTTTAACGCAGTACGTGTTTCTCCTCCATCAGTTTTGTGAAGGGCTACCCTCCGAACTCGCCCTACATCGGCAGCTCTCCCACCCTGTGCCACCTCCTGCCGCAGAAGGCTCCGTTCTGCTGCCTTCGCCTCGACAAGGTGAATTCACCTACACGAAAACACATTAACAGCACAAACCCCATCACTTAAAAACACACAGTAAAAAATATTGGTATAGGTTCGATTTATGAGTCCCATATTTAAAGTTTCTCATAATGCCCTGAACATTAGCTGGTATTTATCTATGAGTTACAAGAAACACTGATGAATGTTGTTATTAATATAATAAAAAAGAAAGCAGCAAACATTAGTCATGACTGATTATAACTATTTATTGAACAAATAAATAGGAAATTATATTCAGGAGGTGAAAGACACTTCATATCAGCAACAGATGTCGGGATCCAACTGAGTTTCATGATTAGATTGAAATTGGCCACCTGGAGTTTTTTAATCATCATTATTATTCCATTATTTTCTCATCTGTGAAAATGAGGCGGACACATCTCGTGTTTATTAAAGCATAATCTGCTGAGTAGGAGAATTTATAGCATTACACAGTCTGTTTTTTGTGGTGAAACCTAAAACTTTCTGAAAACTTTCAGGTGACTATTATTGACTTTAACACAAGAATTCAAACATAGCAATGGCAACATACACTTAATACCTTTTATTGAAACTCCAACACAACATACCTGATCTTATATGAGTAACGGAGGACTGTAGTTTCTAGTAAAACTGTAAAGACTTGATGTGTCTGCTCAGATCTTTGTACAGATGTAATCTGACTGACCTCTGGTTGACGTGTCTCTCTCCGTCCAGGGCTGCACACATAGCAGCTTCGTGGACGCTAAAGCATACGGCTTCAAGAACAAGCTGATCATAGTGTCCGCTGAGATGGCGGGAAACGGCCTCTACAACTTCATTGTCCCCCTGCGTGCATACTATCGGCCAAGGAAGGAGCTCAACCCCATAGTGCTGCTGCTGGATAACGCGTAAGACTATTGAACCTCCCTAATTTTCCATTATCATTATTATTATTAGTAGCAGAGGAAAATGGAATCTATGTTTGCCTGATTGTGTGTAAGAGCGTATTTGTATTTTTTATTGGTTGCCTGTGGTTTTGAAATAGATTTTTTGTTTTTTAAAGCTCCAGTGGTAACACAGCCTAATTGCTTTCAGTAGAAAATTGGAACTATAGCTCTAGGATAGTGACAAAGAAAAGTTTTTCATTATTCATAAACAAAAGTTCTCTGTGCATGAGAAAGTCTAGGCATGTGTCTGCACCTTTTTGTTCTAAATCACGCTGGGTTTCATTAACTTAGTTCTGCAGAGCCAGGGAAGCTTTTTGGAAATTTTAAAAACAACGTTGTCATCTTTCACTGGGTGTCTCACAAAGAAAACAAGTCTGTGCTGCTCCTTCATGATGTTTCCCGTTTTGCCCGCAGGCCAGACAACCACTTCTTAGAGGCCATTTGCTGCTTTCCAATGGTTTACTTCATGGCTGGCACCATCGATAAGTATGTGTTAGGACTATAAAGGCCTGCTCTATCAATTAGATAATTAAATGATGTTTATCTCAGTAGTTTTTTAATTTCTAATACAGCTACCGGCGAGACAGATTGTCTGCAGCTGCAGAACGTTGTTGATTTCTCTTCAACAATAAATGTATTTGCAACTATCCAGATTATTCTAATCTTTCTGAAGTTGTTTGGTGAATTAAACGATCAGTATTAGCACAATGTTTTATAATCAGAAATATTTTGTTAACGATGCTGTGTTGACATGTATTGAATTAACACAAACTGTATTTAGCCTGGACAACCTGCTGCAGTGTGGGATCATCTACGCCGACAACTTGGTGGTTGTGGACAAAGAGAGCACCATGTGCGCTGAGGAGGACTACATGGCCGACGCCAAGACCATCGTCAACGTCCAGACTATGTTCAGGTACAGAGACACAGATGAGCAGGGTAGAAACGCACAATAATCACTGTCAGTGGATGTTTGTGCACGAGCTCGAATTTGCTGGTTTCTGCTTCATTTTTTTCTCAGAGTAAATGTTTGTTTTTCTGCCAAAACGGAAAAGGAATTTGTCTCTTTTCCAAAGATATGAAGCTGCTCTATAATTCAACAGCTGAGAATTAAAAACATGAATCACTGCCACACCAGAGCTCCCCTCCCCCTGAAGCACATCTCGTCTCTCCAGTGACATCCCTCCCTCTCTTTGTCTCCACCACCCTCAGGTTGTTCCCCAGCCTCAGCATCATCACCGAGCTCACACACCCGTCCAACATGAGGTTCATGCAGTTCAGAGCCAAGGACTGCTACTCTCTCGCTCTCTCCAAGCTGGAGAAGGTTGGTGCTTCTCGTGGACTCGTGTAGAGACGCCCAGGCTCTGACTCACTCTCCTGGAACTCTACGATCACTTCCATGTTTCATCCATGTGTCTAAAAGACAAATCATAGCTGTATTATAGAAGATAGGTTGTATCGCTGTAATGGTGTAAGAACCTTATATTGTACAGTCAACTCCAAATATCCTTACTCATAGGTTATATTATACTTTGGATTTGTGTTTACCAGGTTCTTCTGTGCAAGCAGCTGAACTGTGGGAATATTTTTCATCCAATCTCCTGTTGCTTTTTTAATTATTTCACAAAAACAAACTTGAATACATGTACAGAGGCCAAAACCTGTCAAACGTATTGATTCTGTTACAGGAAAAAGAAATTCACTTTCCCCCAAAATCAAGTATTTTCTGTGTCTCTGTGGGATTTTCTGTTCTGTAAACGAAGCGATAAAACACGATACCATGAACTGATAAAGAGGATCAGTTGTATGTGGACTTAAGGAAGAAGTCCAAAAAGTGACAGGATATAAGTCAAACTTTTACCAAAGTTACAGATATAGTCGTTGCTTCAACTTTCACAATCTTTAAGAGATGTATCGCTGGAACCAACAGGCCACATCAGACTCTTTGAAGCTTTAGCACAAGAGCAATAGTTCAGCATGCAAAAAGGATCAAGTGAGATTTGAACATCTTGTCGCTCTGTTTCTCAAATGTTTTTATCTACTTTATTCCCAGATAGAGCGAGATAAGGGCTCCAACCTGGCCTTCATGTTCCGCCTGCCGTTTGCTGCAGGCAGGGTTTTCAGTATCAGCATGTTGGATACGCTGCTCTACCAGGTAGGACGCTAGACATCTGAGGCTGAACTTATGTTTATTATGGATGAATAGATTCAAGGCAAACATCAGTCAAGTCTTAAAAGGTTGTGCAGCTACATTAAAGAAGCACCAAGCAAGTGAAATAAAGGGCTGAAAGGTTTGTTGATATTTTTACAAATAAAATAAAAAGGTATTCAATTACAATGAAAACGTGGGATCATTTCAAAATAAGTGAATAGACTTGATTTTCCCATACATTTATATGTTGAAATGCTTGAACCCTTTCAAAGTTGTATTCTGTTAACATCCCCTATTCTCCCAATATGATCAGTTCTTTAGCTTCTGTTACTCTATGAACTACTTTTTTTCATATAATTCACCTTCTGCTGCATTTTATGCTTTAAAAAGTGCTCTAAATATATTATTAGATATTTAGATATATTTTATGAAAATAGAAGTTAATTAAATGTCTAAATGCAGTTGTCTGGTACAGGTTGTTTGCAGCTGGACTCCTCTTACTTGTTCATCACCGTCCTTCTCTGTGTCCTGACAGTCATTTGTTAAGGACTACATGATCGGCATCGCGAGGCTCCTGCTCGGTCTGGACACGACGCCTGGCTCTGGGTACCTGTGTGTCGTAAGTACAGAAGAGCGTCATTTGTCTAATCGTGTGATTCCTACAGATGAGAGCAGGATGTGTGAATCCACTGGATTGTTGCTCTCTCTCCTCAGATGAAGATCACGGAGGAGGATCTGTGGATCAGGACTTATGGAAGACTCTTCCAGAAACTGTGCTCCTCCAGCGCTGAGATCCCCATCGGGATTTACCGCACCGAGTCGCACATGTTCTCAACCTCAGAGGTAAGCTCACTTTCAGATGCTTCATTTCAGAAACCTCTCTACTGCATCGGCTGTGGCTTCTGGTTTGGCCTTGTCCCTGCTGCATCTTTGACTTATTCTCTCCTAAAGCCTTTTACCTCCGCTGTTTTATTTTTGTTATTGGCTCGCTTTATATCTTTTCTTTTCTTTTATTCTCATCTAAAACCTTTTACCTCCATTTTTATTGACATATCGTTTCCTTTCTTTATTTCTTTATTCTCTCCTCTTTCTTTCTATTTTCCCTTTTTAATAATCTTGCTTATTTTAATTTCTATCAAGATAACAGGGAAGGAAATTAACATGTTTGGACATCACAGGTTTGGTGCTTACTATCCACTGGGATTATTGAAATAGAAACCAGCCCCTTAAAGGATGACATAATTTTGCAGGTTAGGTAAATGACTTGTATAATAGATATATGAAGAAAGAGAAATAAACCTACTGGCTGGTTTTAATTTCCCACTGTTAACTGCTGATAAAATAGTTAATCCACCATATTAACTATTTCATTTGCTGAGTTTTGAGGCCTTTAATGATCCTGTTTGCTTTGGATGCCCCCATCTTTCATTGCATCTCTTTTTGTTTGGATGTCTGTTTGTCCTTCTCCTGTTTCAGAGCAAGGACAGTTATGCACAGGTAAGGGACAAACGCTTCTTTATGATTTCAGTTTGAACATCCCCTGCTTAAAGTATGCAAAGATTAAAAAAATACCTTAATGGCTTTTTTCTGGCAATTTTTATTATCCAAAGTTTGTAACCGTGATTTATTTGAAGTGTCTGAAAAGGGCTCTTTTAAGTCATTAAAGAAGGACGTGAACACTGTCCCTGTGCTCTCTCAGTCTCAGGTGTCCATCAACGTGGAGCACGGCGAGGAGCAACGAGAGCGCAGAGATATCTGGAAGGAGAAGGTGGCCCACAGGAACTCCACCACCAGCGACCAATCGGAGCACCCGCTGCTGAGGAAGAAGAGCATGCAGTGGGCGCGGCGTCTGAGCAGGAAGAGCGCCAAGCCGCCGAGTCGGACCGAGCGCATCTCGCAGCAGAGACTCAACCTGTACCGACGCTCGGAGCGGCAGGAGCTGTCCGAGCTGGTCAAGAACCGCATGAAGCACCTGGGCCTGCCCACTGTCGGATACGGTCAGTGGATGTTTGGAGAAGCGATAAAATGATGAAGTAAAGCTAAGTTGTAGTATTTAAAATATATTACGAACACTTAATAAGATTAAATACAGAATAATTAACAATAATAATGTAATTGTGTATATTCGTCTATTTTAATTTGATTTATAATTAATCGTAATATACCTGCAAATTAATAATAATGTAAATTAAAATGTGTGACGCAGATTGGAGTGTCAAAATTTCATTAAGGTGACATCAGCTCTGGTGGAAGAAATTATATAATTGTTTGAGTTAAACCTCAGTGGTTGATGACAAAGAATCTAGATAAATATATTCATACTTATGATCATAGATGAGGAAAGTCAGTAGACTAGTTACCAATGGTTAGATTGAACTTTATACATTTAACTTTTATTTATAACTGTGACTTGGTTGTTTTGTCATTTAGCAGCAAGATAGCAACATCTCAAGTTATATAAAATGTTGTATATACATTATATAATATTAATTTCAATGTGCTTCACAAAGAAGGATGAATTAAAAGGCAAGAAAACTAAATTTATCGAAATAAAAAATTAGTATTATCAACATTAGCTTTAACTAGGTTGAAATAATTAACACAAAAAGGCTTGTCACTGCTCATATTTATAAAGAACTGAGCTCTGTCTTCTTTAAACGTGATATAAACAGACTTCAGAGTGTAGCTGATTCTTTTTAGCTCCTCCCACTGAGTCTTCTCTCAGCCAATTAGATTATTTCTGCCACAAGATCAGCGCTGTGATCGAGAAACGTATTTAGAAACTCCAATCTGTGTTCCAGTCATTGTATCTCATCCCATCTACAGTATAAGGATTCGTCTTAACTGATCATGAACATCGCACTTCATTATCATAAACCATCAGAAAACATCATCTTCTTAGTCACATCTAACTCCTCCTCCATGTTCCATACGCCCCCTGAACACCACCACATGGTCACGATCACACCAACAACACGTGAACACAACATGCATGGAGATGCAGGAGCACTAAACCTTTTCTCAATTGCATTTTTACCACAGACTGCAATTGCCTGCATTCTCAGATGCTCACTTCTCCACCTTTTGGTTTCCTCTTCTTCCTCTTCTTCTTCATTTTCTCTCCTCCCAGCTTCATGCTTTCAAAAACAGAAAAGGCAGAATCATGCTCCAGATGTGTTGCACTGGCCAAATATTATGTAACGTGTCAATTAAATACGTTTCAGGAAGAGCCTCAAAAGATCCAGATCTTCCTAACAACCATGAATGTCAGTGAGGATCATTGCAACGTGTGATAGATGAATAATTTGGAAGTGATTCTGTGCACACACACTCTAACGCATGGCTTCTTTGCATCGCTCTCACCCCCTCCAAGAGTTCTTTGAGTTGTGAAACTGCAAAATGCATTCGCTGCCTGCCTGATCTTTTATTTGTTTCTTTTTCTTGTTGTCCCTCCCCTTCCTCTGTTCCTCCCCCTTTTCTCTCTCTGACTCTACTCTCTTCCCTCCTTTCGGCTTTTAGAGGATGTTTCTAATCTCACTGCGAGCGATGTCATGAATCGAGTAAATCTAGGATATTTGCAAGGTAATTTCTGTGCTGTTTATACCTCTCATCTACAACATGTGTGGTGGTTCCCTTCCTGTGGAGAAAGAATCTATTTCTTTCACCAGCATCCATTAAAGACTAGTGCACGGAATTTATCCCCAGAATTAGAGAATGTAGAAGATGTTTGTCCTCTTCTCACTTTTCCTTGTCTTGTTATAGATACTAAACATTTAATTATAAATGGAACCAATCAGGACATTAACAGTGAATGCCGTTGCTTAGAGTTGCAGGACATTTCAGAGCACCCGTATACAGAGAGGACCAGGCCGGCAGGTTAGCCCGTTGATCACAGTTCTGCAACTTTTACTGCATGAGTGTGTGTGTGTGTGTGTGTTTGTGTGCAGTTTGAGTGTGTGTTTGTGTGTGTGTGTATGTATGTGTGTGTGTGTCCTGCCAGAGTTAGCGGTAGCTCAGCAGCCAATCTATCTCGCTCTACTATCTGTCTCTCTATCTGGTCTTCTCTCTGCATTGTGTTCCTGTGAGGTGACGTCCCAAATGGCAAAAAGAGAACGGCAGGGTAAAGAGTATGGCTTACAGAGTGGAGCGGAACACATTATGTCTGTGGATGGAAGGTTACATGTGTAAACATACATAGAACTGAGAAGAGGAGAGGAGAGTTCTTCACCTTCACTAGTTTGTTATATCATTTTATACGATGGCCACTTAGACACTTCAAAAATAAAAGCAGGGTTTCATTCGTCAGGTTAATTTCTTAAAGATTGGTCTGTTTTGCTCGTTTCACTAAAAGCTAAATGCAGTTTAACATAGTTTGCATTAAAAGATCAAGTTTATGAACCCTTTGGAATTAACGATGATAACACGATAGGCTGCATAAAGATGGACAATATGACCAGTAGTTTCTGTCACACGTTCAAAGGTAGTTTTTAAGGTGTTATTTGATGCTATAAAAAATACAGTGCATGTATAGAAGGAGCCTTGATTTGTCGTCCATCTTTATATGCAGTCTGCGGTCTGGATTTAAAAAGTAAAGCCTCTTCCGGCGGCTGCAGATCAGACCTCCACAACGTTCAGGAGGAACAATTTGGATTGTTCCTCCCACACGACAGCTTCAGCTCAGACATATTTTTAGTATGTCTGGGATGAGTATCCCTGTCGGGTTAGAGGGGACCTACTGTCCTCATAACCAGCTCTTTATTGTTATTCTGAGTCTCTTTGCATGATTCACAGTTCAAAAAGTCCTTCTCTGATCTCAGAATGCCTCTCGTTCAGTTGAGCCTCCGACTGAAACAGCCAATATTAGCTCAGGCCTCCTTCAAAACTGTCTTTTGATTGGCCGGACGTTCAGAAGCCTCCGTATGTTCTGCTGTCGACAAACAACTCCACAGTTCATTGAGAATGGTGGACTTATTCAAGTAGACTGTTTTGGGAGAATAAGCTGGGCTCCTGCTGACATCATGGTGTTAGGTGCCTTGATAAACCTAAGAATTCATTTAACCTTGATGAAAGCGAGCTGACGGGGCCCAGAGGCACAAACCCTCTAATCTCGTTTCATCGATCGGACTCATGACTTCAGACTGGAATTGGCTTTTGTGGAATTTTCCTGTCTACACTGATAAAAGTATAAAAATAGATTGTGATTCTTCTCAGTCATATCTTAGATGAAGATCTGAATATATTTAAGTTAAAGTTGTAAATCAAAGCAGATAATTCCAAAGGATTCACTTACTGTAGGACGATACACTGAAGGATGATGTTTATCTTGTCAGTAAGTAATAGGACAGGAAAACGTTTTTTTGCCTTTGTCCTCCAGCACATTGCAAAAGCTAAACTGCAAATATTAATTTTTAATACAACTGCTATTACAACAAGTAAAAGCATAAAAATCCTGTTGTGGTGTTTAATATGATCAAGTTTAATATAATATTTAAATAAACATGAAAGGCTCAGAAGACAACAAGAAATTAAACTCTTACTTGTTCTCTCACAAGAGTTTAGCATTGGTCACTTTAGAGGTTACTCTTTTACATCTTATCTTTAAATATTAGATGATGGAAGTAATTTAAATATGCTTTATATTTGTCTGTTAGTACTTTTTCGCAGTAAAGAACCAGACTGCGGCCATCTCATCTCTTATTTAGTTTGTTGCATGGAGGTTTAGAACATGTGATGAGTCTACCTTCTACGTATGTTTAAGATCAGGAGTCTGCTGCAGTCGCAGTGCAAAGAAATCACTAATAAATTCACGACCATCGTTTGATTGTGTTGATCTAATGTCCTGGATAACAGAGCATCAACAGATGTGTATATGTGAGGTGTCCTTCTTCCTCTAATTGCACCAAACTTCTTGCCACTGATTCAGAGTCTTTCCTGTGGCCATGGTATAATCAATGTTTAATGCAGAGTAGTCGAGTTCCAGGTGAAGTCCCACCGGCAGGTTGACCTCTTCCACTCTCACACTCCCAATGTGTTCCGCTTCACTCTGCGTCTGGTTTGAGTCGCGCTGCCTTCGGTCCAGTCTGACGGATGCTGGAGCATGTGCTCTGTGTCTGTGGGTGTGCCACCCAGGGGGGGGGAGGGGGGGCCGAGTGTCGTCAGTTAGCATGGCAGCCTGCCGCCTGTTGGTGGAATGCGGTGGACGTCGATATGTTGCGTAGCCGCGGACGCTGTCTGCATGCTGGCTCCATTCTGAAGCTGCGCATGGGATCCTGTTTGAGTCAGCAGGCAGCATGCCCCCCCCCCCTTCCTCCACAGAGTGCCCTGTCAGTAACGGTTAGCCCTTCTCTCTCCTCCACCCCGCCTGGCTTTATAAAGGGCCACACGCAGGTGGGTTGTCATGAAGACACACGTGCCCTCCTCTCCCTTCCTCTGTCCATCACACAACACAAGTAGGAGCCGCTGCCAGAGAGCAATCATTCATATATACAGACACAAATCACACAGACACACTAACAGACACACACTCACACAAAGTAATATGACTCCTCATCAAGGTTTCCTCCTATTGTATAAACTATAAAAATAGTGCAAAGTCTTTTCCATTGTTGGATTTACATAAAAGTGAAATAAAAAAAAGTTACAAATGTTCATTTTTAAGATTTAATAAATATTAAACCCAGAAACAATTTACATCAATCTGTAGATTATGTTTCGTGAATAGGGAAATCAATTTATCACTCTTCATTGCATTTTACAAATAAAAAACTCTTTAAATCTAAGTAAACATCCGTTCACTTTTATTATTTATTTGTTTAATATCAAAATAGAAGAAAAGTTAAATAGCTTGTTTTTTGTGTCCTGTTGGTTTTTCAGCTCTGTGGATTTCTTGTTTTAAGTTTATAGTTTTTCTGCACAATCAGTTCATCTGTGACAGTGTAAACTTCAACCTGTCACATACTGATCATAAGTAAAGAACAAACCATTTGTACGTCTAAATTAAAGTGAGACACACAAATCTGTGGGGTGGAAAATATACAGGTACCAACAGAGGGCGCTGTTTGTACATTAGGGTCTTAAACCGAAAGTTAATATTCATTTAAACTACTTTCGTCAAACTTTAAATTTATTTTGTTTTGTTTTCTGAGATAATGAATCTCAGTTCACTCAGCTTGGCGGTAGATATGATGATGGATACCTTCTGTCACCGCCTGTAGTTTGAGAAATTTTAGCTCATCAACTTCACCTTATCTCCATTTGTCTTTCTGGGATGTTTAAACTCTCAAATGTCAACATCAATTGTCAAAAGTATTAAAAACGCGAAATGTTAGCTGTAGATTTAGCTGTTTATTTCAATGTCACTGTCAATTTGAATCGTAAATGAATTGCTCAAACAGTTTACTGCTTTTTAAAGCTCTGAAATAGTTGTAATCTTTTATAATTTACAGTGAGTCGAGGAAAAGAACATCCTCTAAACTCTTTGTCTCTAAATTTGCTCCCGCCTGGGCTCAGAGTGTTGGTGGGCTTCTTGGCCTCTGTCCTCAGTGGAAGGTTGAAGGAGGGCTGGAGGGCTCACTTCCTGGCTGATGCAGTGTAACATGAGGAGGACGGGGGGGCGGCTCTGACGGATCTTTTGTGTCTCTTTTACAGACGAGATGAACGACCACCAGAACACGCTGTCGTACGTCCTCATCAATCCTCCTCCCGACACCACGCTGGAGCTCAACGACATCGTGTAAGACTCCCAGCTCGCGTCTCACTGCTCTCTCTCTGTTCGACCTCTGTTCATCCAGTGGACTCCACCTTTGGGATTTAGATTTAATGTGAAAGCTTGAATGATTTGATGTTTAATTCACAGTTTGAATCCGAGATGAACGTAGAGATACAGAGGTTTGAATTGGAAGAGGGACCAGCATCAGAGGAAACTACAACCAGAGCAAATATAATCATTGATTTATGTTTTCCAGGAAAGACATACAACCTTTTAATAGTTTATGATTAAATTAGACAAAAGTTTATTATGGGAATGAGCAAACAATATTAAGTCTAATGTTTAAAGTTGGGGTGTAAACCACAATTTGGTGAGTATTCATATCTCTCATTTATATCTGCTTAAATATATGCCACTTACAGAATCCAAAAACATTCACATGCATAGTTTGCACATGTCTGGTGTTTAATACAAACAAGTGATTGGGCTTATTGCAACTTTAATCATTTGGTTGCGTTTTAGTATTTAATTGTGTTTGTAGTATTTGCAGCACAGTTTAAAGTGGTTGTGTCTTTTTTTTGTTTGGTTTTGTTTTTTGTCTATCTGAGTGATTTTCAACTCTCAGGACCAACATAACTTGAATCGCAGCAACGGTTCCACAGAGAACAATAAATAGCAATGAAACCTAATTCCTATAGCACGTATCAGGACAAGGTAACAAAGTGGGAATACGTGAGAATTTAACAAAAACAAAACAACCTGATACAAAAACAAACCACATCCATTAAAACTGATAATGTGTTCACGTTAGTCTCTATCGCAGACAGCTTCTCACTCTGCCCTCGTCTGGACTTTCCTGCTGCCACTGTGATCTCTACCTTCCTGGTTTACTTTACAACTCAAGTTTCATCCTACTGTGGAGTAAGTCTTCACCCTGGTGCACGGCTCCTGCTCCGTGCTGCCGGATAATGTAGTTGTTTCTGTCTCCAGGTACATTATCCGGTCCGACCCGCTGGCCCACATGCCGGAGGACTCGCAGGTGGGGCAGCCTCGAGGCGCCAGGAACCAACAGGAGTTTGGCACCGAGACGAGAGACGAGACTCACCTCTGAAGCCCCCTCAGCGCTCCACACTCTGACCCTCAACCCCTCAGCTCCACCCGGGCCGGACGGAGCTCGTTTGTCTCACCAAGATGAAGGCTTGTCTCGGGCCGAGAACGAGCGTCCGCAGCGAAAGTGCATTAGGTGTCTCTCTCAGCCTCGGACCTGGAAGCAAGGAATATTTGAAGAGACTGTGCTGAGAGACCTGCTGGTTCCCCACTGAGCTGCTACAGGAGGATGCATGAAGAGTGCCTCGTCATCGACCCCGACTCCCCTCGCACGCCCACGGAACGAGCACACGTCGCCCTCACCAAACCATCTGAGAAGCAGGCACCGCTAACGCCTCCCCAACCCGAACTGTGATCCATGTTGTGAGAGGTGTCAACGTTTTTTGGGGGGGTTTTCCCCTCATGCACACACCATCGTTTAAAATCATCACTTCACTCATGCTTTTCTCAAGTGGGGGAGTTCCCTCATGTCCAATTCTTCTTCGCCTGTTGCTACCTAAACTCGCAAAAGAACCGGATCTCGGGGAATTCACACCCAGGGATTAAAGGTGTTTGTGCTACAACAGACTTCTGCCACATAGTTAAAAAGATAAATATAGTATTTAACTCTAAACGACAAAACCCTGTGATTAGTCGTTTGGGTGAAATACAGGTTTGTCGCTCAAGTTGTCTTATGTTGTGCTTTACCCTTGTTATGTCAGTAGGTGGCGCTAATCAGCTCGGAATTTGTCAGCGACTGGGGTTAGGGGGTCGTAAAGCAAATTACTGGTGAAATGACACACAACGTGCAGGTTAGAGATCATGTTAAATCTTAACTAAACAAATTTACAAACGGAACGCACAACTGTAAAATGTTTTTTCCGGTTAAATGGCGTCAAAAGGAAACGTCACAGTAAATCTGCTGTTTCATTTCTTTTTATTCCCTTGGGCTTTAATCCCTGTCCGCCCTCCTGCCCAGCTTCAGTCAGGTTTTATAAAGAGAAACATTCATTCATTCACCATGAGGTCATAGCACACATGAACTTTCATTTGGTTTTTATTCTCTTTATCTGACGGGACTTTCATTGTCGTTCTGAGCACAAACTTTTTAATGACACATAATCATCTATGAATATTTAACACTTATATCAACCATATTACATCATCCTTTTCTCTGTTGTGTCTTTGCAAACTGAACTTTTTCTCTTCGTTGTTGTTGAAAAGTGATTATTGTTAATTTATTCCACTATTTACGATTATGTTAATCATATCTGCTGCGCTTTGTGCCATTTCCGTTCACTTGATTTATTATATTTTTATGTTATGTTTTTAAAAGAAATAGCACATTACCAGTATGTGCCACTCTGCATCTATGTCGTGATGTCGGTGTTTATTTTGAAGCCTGACCGATACATGATACATGCAGCTGCACGAGAGAAATCTCAAAATATTACCAGGATATAAGAGAGAAATGCATACAGAAAATATATATATTTATATATATATAAAAAGCTTAAGGCTCTTATTTTGAAATATGAGACAGGAAGGAATCTTGTTAAATCGTCACGGCCATCATCACAAGCATGATTGGTTGGAAAGTCGTCATGTGAGAAGAATTGCGTAATTACAGACGTGATCCATATTTTATTATCCAGATAACAACTGATAATACTGTGATGAAATGATCCAATTATCATACAACGTGTATTATTGATCGTACTGTCGTGCAAATACGAACACTATCGTACAACTGGCAGCCGTGAGAGGACTTAAAAAATACGTCAACTGAAATATGACATTTTCATCAATCAGGGAATATGTCAGTATCGACCTGAAGGAAATCCAGTATCGGTCAGGTTTTAGTGTCGTGTTTATTTATTCCTCTGAAGTTGATGGTGCATATTAATTTGATCTTTAAGTTTCATAACTCTCATGTTGGAGCAGGAGCGGTAGCAGAACAGTTTTGCACAAATACTGACACCGGCACACTTACGTCTATTTTTATCTTGTAATCGACCTTCAGGTCCAAAAGACTGACACCCCCTGACCCACTCTATTTCCAAAAATGTATTTGGAACGTGCTCGAGCTGAAAATGAAGTGCTCTCCTTTTCCGATTTGTACAGGTCACGCTCCATGTGCAGTGTTTGTTTCTTTTGATCACGTGTCAGCTGCAGGTTTTAGTTCGATCACTGTAAATAGTAACTTTATATATTCATCGCTTGTTCATCGCGTGTTGTTCTGTGTCCGTCTGTGACTCCGTGTGATAACAAGTGAAGGAGGACTTGAACTATGTTTGCACTAAGCTCTGGGAGGAAGTCGAGAGCAAAAGAGCATGACCCTTTAATCTGAATGAGCGCAACACCGCCGACAGTATTCAACCATTCCAGTGAAGCTTGGCGTTGCGACTTCTGTCGATTTGAATTATCTTGCAATTCTTTGCAAACTTACTCTATGTGCCATTTTTATTTTTTGTATGTCTAAGAAATATCGAGTGGTTGTCAGGGTGAAGAAATCTGGGATCGGCAAAAGTTTATTTAATGTTTTACGATGTATTTTGTGAAGATTCCAGTTAGAGTGAACTCTTTGCTCGGTAGCCCCCCCTACAGGAGAGTCAGTTTACAGGGCAGGAGAGCTGAGGAGTGGAAGTGTGAGCGACCAGCTCTGCATACGATCGGAGAGCGAATCCCGTCATTTAGCGTCTTCCCGGGTCCTCGCTCCACAAAGAAATCACTTCGGACCTCCTGCTGTCATACTCGCAAACAACCACAAGGGGCATGTAAACACTAAAAAGCATGTTTTGATATACGAGCTTGCCAAGAATGAAACATTTTGTACATTTAGCCGGAGATGTCCCGTGATGTCCCGTCGCTAGAGAAACCCATAATCGAGTCAACTGCTTGCAAGTTGCAGCCATTATTTGATACTGTGTATTTATATGAATGGAACATGCATGTCGTCTCGGTGTTACCTCCAGTTTATGATTTCGAGTCATTGTCAAAAGAGGAGATGATCCATTTTGTACGATTTCTTATGAGAAGCGAGTTCACTTCTCCACGTATGAAACATGAACAAATAAATGCTGCATGCAGCCAGATCCAACTGATGAGAGCGTGTTGTTATTGAGTCTCATAATTCTGTTTCCTGTTTCCTGTCTGCTCTTGTTTGGATTCATTCCTCTGCTCTGATTCGCTGGAGGAAGATTTAGGGGCTTGATTTTTGATTCAACAACTCGTCCGTCTCACTGAGGTCGGGTCTTCTTGTCCTCATGTCCGTGTGGGCCTGTGTTCCTATATCTTCCATTTGATTTATTTTTTCTTCTTGTCGGAATTAGAAGGATGCTCCACTTTGTTTCCAGTCTTCATCACTTCATCAGAGAACTTCTCACTCTCATTTCCCTCTTCCTCCATTTGACATCTCATTTCTCTCTTCTTTCCAACGCACACACACACACACACACGACCACTGCAGAGGAGAATCGTCAGAAAGAAAGTTGTTAAATGAACTGGAATTTGCAGAGAACCACAAGCACCAGTTGCTCCAGTACGTGAAATGACAGATGTTCCTGTCTCTGTGCCTCCCTGGTGCTACGGGAACAACAGAAGAATCATCTGAGGCCCCACATTCGTCAAAATGTGAAGTTTATATTAATATTTACAACTGAAACATTTAAATCTGTATCAAAACACATTGAATCGTTAAGTCCTGCAGACCGGTGACTCAGTGCCCAAGAAAGTATATTTGTTACAGACTCATGACCCTGAGTTATAGTTCATATTGATCATGGAGCTGTGGCGCCATCTGTAGGTGAAATACCGTGAAGTGTGTATAACAGCATAGATAGATCTTGCCACAGGCAGCTCACTCACATTGAGGATATCTATAAAGGAGAAAAAAAATCCCATTCACCTGTAGTGTGATAATAGTGTCATAAATTTCAGGACTTTCCTCCCGGATAGAGATTTTGGCACACATCCCACGTTGTTCAGTGGAGTCATATTAGTCTATAACAGTTGAGATATTCTCCGCTAAATGAAGCGCATACAAATCTTCCTTAGGACCTAGTATAAAGGTAACATCCCCCGTATAAGGTAGTGGTGTCATCAGTCACACGTGACTCCATGCCATATGACGTGCAACAGCGCCTCCTCCTGAACAAATACAGCTACATGCATTCATACACTTATCCACTCTCAACACTAAACACATGGGCTCTTTTATCATGACTTCTGTCCATTGTCTCCTCCAGAGCTCCCACAGCCCTAACCCTAACCCAGGAAGGGGACGGGGTGAGAGCAATTGATTGGGTAAAGTGGCAGATCCAGGATATTTTATTATCAGTGAATGTTGAGAGATGTTGTCAATGTGTCAGGAAAGACTGTGGATCAAGATGTAAAAATCTGACAGATTTGTTGTACAGAAATTTATAAGAACAAAGTATGAGGTGCAGATTATCAGATGACTTCACTTTTTCTTTTCTCACACGTGGAATCTGTGTTTGTCTGTAAATTATCAAAAAAAACCTCCAGGACCCAACATGAAACTGGGTGAAAAGATGTGGTCAGGTGATCTTGATGAAAAACATCTTACACATTTAGAGGACTATCATTCATAAGTGTGTGTAACTTGGTGCTGCTGGATTGAATGGAAACAAGTACGATACATGGAAACAATGAAGAATACTTTGTTTTAGAATGATATCAACAAAGGAGACAGGAAGTTAAATATCCACTTCAAATTAATCAGACACAGCTGAATATTACAGAAATGCTTCAGAGGAGTTCATTGAAGTACATGACTGTTTTTATATTTCTAATAGATGTCGGAGTTACAAGGAGAATTCAATGTTTTAGTCCTGAATCTGTGTTGAGACACACTCCATCCAGAAGGTGGCAGTATTTCACCCGGACGCTGTTTTCCTATCGTCATTATAAAAAGAAGAAGAAGTATTGTTGTTAGCCTGCTATGCTAACATCCAACAGAACATGATGCTACTCGGCTAAATGCTTTCGGATCAACTCTTCTACTACGCACGTGGTTCTGTTGTGTTTATAACACTTGTCGGCAGAAGTAAAGCAAGTCGCCATCTTCCTTATTCGGTCTTCGCTGCGTTCTCTGAGAAGTTCGTTTTCTAAAGCGTTCGAATGGAAATGTCAACAATCCAGAGTTTAAGACAGTTTATCCACGAGAGGTTACACACTGCTGCTGAAGACATATTTGGATGTTTTGAAGCGACTGTCACAAAGTACGAGGAGGAGATCGGTCGTCATCGCAGACTGATGGATGTAACTTTGAAACCTGTAGTAAAGCTGCAGAGAATAGGTCTGTATCACCTGAGTTAGTGAACTATACACCACACTTATAATCCCTGCTAGTCTAAACACATGGGCTCTTTTATCATGACTTCTGTCCATTGTCTTCTCCAGAGCTCCCACAGCGACATTTCTGTATCAAGGAAGAGTTTCCTGCTGACCTGCTGGAGAGGAACCCCAGTCCAGACCAAGAGGAGCCAGAACCTCCACAGATTAAGGAGCAGCAGGAGGAGCACTGCATCGGTCTGTCTCCTTTTGAAACCACATTTAAAGTCACTTGATTTTTGCATGTATCTGCACCAAATTGCAAACACTCATAACTATCATTAATCTATAATTTACATACGTCTGTCTCTTTTCTTCTCTAGAGCTCCCAGAGCAACATTGTCTTAACGAGGAGGAGTTTCCATCTGACCAGCAGCTCTGGAACCTTGAGAGGAACCCCAGTCTGGACCAAGAGGAGCCAGAACCTCCACAGATTAAAGAGGAGGAGGAGCACTGCATCGGTCTGGAAGTAGAGCAGCTTGTACTGAAGCAGGAGGATCAAGATAACCTTTTGTTGAATCCTACTTTCAAGGAAAGTGACCACAGTGAACCAGAACCAAGTGACCACCAGCTCCTCTCCCACAGCTCAGCTCAGAGCCAAGATCTCAACGGAGGCCAGCATGGAAACTCAAAATCAGTTAGTAATGCAGAGCAGGCATCAGAAAAGGGACATCATGTCATCACAAGAGCAAAAGGGAGAACAAGTCCCAGTAAGCTTGCATGTAGCACTACCATGTCAAAGATTGTGCTGAATACCTGCAAGAGTAAAAAGGTTCTCCAGTGTGACACTTGTGGAAAAGTCTTTAAGTGGAAGTCATTATTAAATAGACATCTTAAGGTGCACACAGGTGAGGAACCTTTTTCTTGCAAAACTTGTGGGAGAAGTTTTAGTCAGAGAACTAACCTGCAGGCCCACTTGAGAACGCACACTGGTGAGAAACCCTTTTCATGCAAAACTTGTGGGAGAAGTTTTAGCCTGAGGAATACCATGCGGGATCACGAGAGAACGCACACTGGGGAGAAGCCTTTTTCTTGCAAAACTTGTGGGAGAAGTTTTAGTCTGAGTAATCTCCTGAAGAGACACGAGAGAACGCACACGGGGGAGAAGCCTTTTTTATGCAAAACTTGTGGGAGAAGTTTTGCGCTTGGTAATAACCTGAAGGTCCACGAGAGAACACACACGGGGGAGAAGCCTTTTTCTGCAAAACTTGTGAGAAAAGTTTTACACGTGGATGTAGCTTGAAAGTCCACATGAGAAGCCATAAAGGTGAGAAGTCGTATCCATGTACAACTTGTGGTGAAAGATTTGTTATCAAATCACTTCTAACAAAACATTTGATGACCCACACATAGCAAAACTGATATTTTTGTAAAATGTTGTAAAGATCTCTGACTTGTCAGTTTATACAAAGTCCACAGGAGAAAACATCCAGTTGAGAAGCCACACCATGGCAACAGGAGAGGGATAAGATTTGCTCATTCGTTTTCAAAGAAGTTGTTACTAAGTTATTTATTCATTAATTAAAGATTCAACAGTTAGCGAAAATGACACTGGAAATGTTTCCAGGAGACCAAACCTGAGATGAACCTTGATGTAGTTCAATGCTTTATGATGTTCCATCACCACTGATGAGGAGCAGACTTCAATAACTTCACAAAGTATTGAACTACAGCCAGGTTCATCACTTACATCTACACAAGAGAGATTGTGTACATTTGCATTAGCTGCATCTCTGCAACTGAATGTGGAAAATATCCCATTGAGGAGACATCACAATATCTTTGATGCAGTACATGGTCAACAACATTTGCTGACGTACCCACGTTTCTGTTCTTCATGTGACTGTCATTGACATTTACATCTGCAAAGGAAGTGATGTTTTCATCCATGTCTCTTTGTTTATTAATTTATCAGCCATTTATACCAGATGATGCAGGAAGGGGACGGGGGTGAGAGAAATTGATTGGGTTTAAGGGGCAGTTCCAGGATATGTTATTATCACTGAATGTTGAGAGATGTCAATGTGTCAGGAAAGACTTTGGATCATGATGTAAAAATCTAAAATATTTGTGGTACAGAAATTTATAAGAACAAAGTATGTGGGGCAGATTATCAGATGACTTCCCTTTTCTTTTTTTCCCTATTACAGAAGAAGAAAATATGTTGTTAATGTGTAAACTGTCCTAAATGACTCACTGTAAATGGTTATTCTTTTGTACTACGTGTATTCAATACTTCAGTGCATTTGCAGTTTATTAAAGTTTTTTTAATTATTGTGATTGTACTTAACGTCTGTCACACTTTGAATCTGTTTGTCTTTGTGGAGGAAAATTCCCCTGACTATGTGTCTCCCTGCTATGACCTTGATAAACAGGCAGGAACCCTCATTTGGTGATGTTTTCTTCCAACTGGTGCCGTGGACCGACTGACACAGCAGATAACACACAGAGGATGATCTCCTGTCTTTCATGTCTTCTTCTTTTTCATATCCTCTCTCATGAAATGCCGCTTTGTATAAGTTCTGGCTTTTGTGAACTTGCGGCCAGTTGTTCCATTTTGAGCACCCGTGCTTGTTGTATAAACTCTGCAGAGCTTATTATTATAAAGACTCAAAAGCAACTCCAGTCTTAGAATTTCATTATTTCAAATCTCAAGATGAATTTCCATCACATCTGTTAGTTAGTAAAAATATGGTCAAACTCTTGGATGTCACCATGAAACTGGGTGATAGGATGTGGTAAGGGTCAGAAAAGTACTGATTACTCTTTGGTGCAGTAACAGGAATTCTTACCACAGTTTTTATATCTCTAATAGATGCCGGAGTTACAAGGAGAATTTAAGGTTTTAATCCTGAATCTGTTTTGAGCCACACTCCATCCAGAAGGTGGGAGCAAAAAACTCCTGGACATCAACATGAAACTGGGTGAAAAGATGTGGTCAGGTGATCTTGATGAAAAACATGTTACTCATTTAGAGGACTATCATTCATAAGTATGTGTAACTTGGGGCTGCTGGATTGAATGGAAACAAGTACCATACATGGAAACACTTAAGAATACTTTGTTTTAGAATGATATCAACAGAGAAGACAGGAAGTTAAATATCGACTTTAATTAATCAGACAGAGCTGAATATTACAGAAATGCTGCAGAGGAGTTCAGTAAAGTACATGACTGTTTTTATATTTCTAATAGATGCCGGATTTCCAAGGAGAATTTAATGTTTTAGTCCTGAATCTGTGTTGAGACACACTCCATCCAGAAGGTGGCAGTATTTCACCTGGACGCTGTTTTCCAATCGTCATTATAAAAAGAAGAAGAAGTATTGTTGTTAGCCTGCTATGCTAACATCCAACAGAACATGATGCTACTCGGCTAAATGCGTTCGGATCAACTCTTCTACAACACACGTGGTTCTGTTGTGGTTATAACACTTTTCGGCAGAAGTAAAGCAAGTCGCCATCTTCCGTATTCGGTCTTCGCTTCGTTCTCGGAGAAGTTAGTTTTCTAAAGCGTTCGAATGGAAATGTCAACAATCCAGAGTTTAAGACAGTTTATCCACGAGAGGTTACACACTGCTGCTGAAGACATATTTGGATGTTTTGAAGCGACTGTCACAAAGTACGAGGAGGAGATCGGTCGTCATCGCAGACTGATGGATGTAACTTTGAAACCTGTAGTAAAGCTGCAGAGAATAGGTCTGTATCACCTGAGTTAGCGAACTATACACCACACTTATAATCCCTGCTAGTCTAAACACATGGGCTCTTTTATCATGACTTCTGTCCATTGTCTCCTCCAGAGCTCCCACAGCGACATGTCTGTATCAAGGAAGAGTTTCCTGCTGACCTGCTGGAGAGGAACCCCAGTCCAGACCAAGAGGAGCCAGAACCTCCACAGATTAAGGAGCAGCAGGAGGAGCACTGCATCGGTCTGTCTCCTTTTGAAACCGCATTTAAAGTCACTTGATTTTTGCATGTATCTGCACCAAATTGCAAACACTCATAACTATCATTAATCTATAATTTACATACGTCTGTCTCTTTTCTTCTCTAGAGCTCCCAGAGCAACATTGTCTTAACGAGGAGGAGTTTCCATCTGACCAGCAGCTCTGGAACCTTGAGAGGAACCCCAGTCTGGACCAAGAGGAGCCAGAACCTCCACAGATTAAAGAGGAGGAGGAGCACTGCATCGGTCTGGAAGTAGAGCAGCTTGTACTGAAGCAGGAGGATCAAGATAACCTTTTGTTGAATCCTACTTTCAAGGAAAGTGACCACAGTGAACCAGAACCAAGTGACCACCAGCTCCTCTCCCACAGCTCAGCTCAGAGCCAAGATCTCAACGGAGGCCAGCATGGAAACTCAAAATCAGTTAGTAATGCAGAGCAGGCATCAGAAAAGGGACATCATGTCATCACAAGAGCAAAAGGGAGAACAAGTCCCAGTAAGCTTGCATGTAGCACTACCATGTCAAAGATTGTGCTGAATACCTGCAAGAGTAAAAAGGTTCTCCAGTGTGACACTTGTGGAAAAGTCTTTAAGTGGAAGTCATTATTAAATAGACATCTTAAGGTGCACACAGGTGAGGAACCTTTTTCTTGCAAAACTTGTGGGAGAAGTTTTAGTCAGAGAACTAACCTGCAGGCCCACTTGAGAACGCACACTGGTGAGAAACCCTTTTCATGCAAAACTTGTGGGAGAAGTTTTAGCCTGAGGAATACCATGCGGGATCACGAGAGAACGCACACTGGGGAGAAGCCTTTTTCTTGCAAAACTTGTGGGAGAAGTTTTAGTCTGAGTAATCTCCTGAAGAGACACGAGAGAACGCACACGGGGGAGAAGCCTTTTTTATGCAAAACTTGTGGGAGAAGTTTTGCGCTTGGTAATAACCTGAAGGTCCACGAGAGAACACACACGGGGGAGAAGCCTTTTTCTGCAAAACTTGTGAGAAAAGTTTTACACGTGGATGTAGCTTGAAAGTCCACATGAGAAGCCATAAAGGTGAGAAGTCGTATCCATGTACAACTTGTGGTGAAAGATTTGTTATCAAATCACTTCTAACAAAACATTTGATGACCCACACATAGCAAAACTGATATTTTTGTAAAATGTTGTAAAGATCTCTGACTTGTCAGTTTATACAAAGTCCACAGGAGAAAACATCCAGTTGAGAAGCCACACCATGGCAACAGGAGAGGGATAAGATTTGCTCATTCGTTTTCAAAGAAGTTGTTACTAAGTTATTTATTCATTAATTAAAGATTCAACAGTTAGCGAAAATGACACTGGAAATGTTTCCAGGAGACCAAACCTGAGATGAACCTTGATGTAGTTCAATGCTTTATGATGTTCCATCACCACTGATGAGGAGCAGACTTCAATAACTTCACAAAGTATTGAACTACAGCCAGGTTCATCACTTACATCTACACAAGAGAGATTGTGTACATTTGCATTAGCTGCATCTCTGCAACTGAATGTGGAAAATATCCCATTGAGGAGACATCACAATATCTTTGATGCAGTACATGGTCAACAACATTTGCTGACGTACCCACGTTTCTGTTCTTCATGTGACTGTCATTGACATTTACATCTGCAAAGGAAGTGATGTTTTCATCCATGTCTCTTTGTTTATTAATTTATCAGCCATTTATACCAGATGATGCAGGAAGGGGACGGGGGTGAGAGAAATTGATTGGGTTTAAGGGGCAGTTCCAGGATATGTTATTATCACTGAATGTTGAGAGATGTCAATGTGTCAGGAAAGACTTTGGATCATGATGTAAAAATCTAAAATATTTGTGGTACAGAAATTTATAAGAACAAAGTATGTGGGGCAGATTATCAGATGACTTCCCTTTTCTTTTTTTCCCTATTACAGAAGAAGAAAATATGTTGTTAATGTGTAAACTGTCCTAAATGACTCACTGTAAATGGTTATTCTTTTGTACTACGTGTATTCAATACTTCAGTGCATTTGCAGTTTATTAAAGTTTTTTTAATTATTGTGATTGTACTTAACGTCTGTCACACTTTGAATCTGTTTGTCTTTGTGGAGGAAAATTCCCCTGACTATGTGTCTCCCTGCTATGACCTTGATAAACAGGCAGGAACCCTCATTTGGTGATGTTTTCTTCCAACTGGTGCCGTGGACCGACTGACACAGCAGATAACACACAGAGGATGATCTCCTGTCTTTCATGTCTTCTTCTTTTTCATATCCTCTCTCATGAAATGCCGCTTTGTATAAGTTCTGGCTTTTGTGAACTTGCGGCCAGTTGTTCCATTTTGAGCACCCGTGCTTGTTGTATAAACTCTGCAGAGCTTATTATTATAAAGACTCAAAAGCAACTCCAGTCTTAGAATTTCATTATTTCAAATCTCAAGATGAATTTCCATCACATCTGTTAGTTAGTAAAAATATGGTCAAACTCTTGGATGTCACCATGAAACTGGGTGATAGGATGTGGTAAGGGTCAGAAAAGTACTGATTACTCTTTGGTGCAGTAACAGGAATTCTTACCACAGTTTTTATATCTCTAATAGATGCCGGAGTTACAAGGAGAATTTAAGGTTTTAATCCTGAATCTGTTTTGAGCCACACTCCATCCAGAAGGTGGGAGCAAAAAACTCCTGGACATCAACATGAAACTGGGTGAAAAGATGTGGTCAGGTGATCTTGATGAAAAACATGTTACTCATTTAGAGGACTATCATTCATAAGTATGTGTAACTTGGGGCTGCTGGATTGAATGGAAACAAGTACCATACATGGAAACACTTAAGAATACTTTGTTTTAGAATGATATCAACAGAGAAGACAGGAAGTTAAATATCGACTTTAATTAATCAGACAGAGCTGAATATTACAGAAATGCTGCAGAGGAGTTCAGTAAAGTACATGACTGTTTTTATATTTCTAATAGATGCCGGATTTCCAAGGAGAATTTAATGTTTTAGTCCTGAATCTGTGTTGAGACACACTCCATCCAGAAGGTGGCAGTATTTCACCTGGACGCTGTTTTCCAATCGTCATTATAAAAAGAAGAAGAAGTATTGTTGTTAGCCTGCTATGCTAACATCCAACAGAACATGATGCTACTCGGCTAAATGCGTTCGGATCAACTCTTCTACAACACACGTGGTTCTGTTGTGGTTATAACACTTTTCGGCAGAAGTAAAGCAAGTCGCCATCTTCCGTATTCGGTCTTCGCTTCGTTCTCGGAGAAGTTAGTTTTCTAAAGCGTTCGAATGGAAATGTCAACAATCCAGAGTTTAAGACAGTTTATCCACGAGAGGTTACACACTGCTGCTGAAGACATATTTGGATGTTTTGAAGCGACTGTCACAAAGTACGAGGAGGAGATCGGTCGTCATCGCAGACTGATGGATGTAACTTTGAAACCTGTAGTAAAGCTGCAGAGAATAGGTCTGTATCACCTGAGTTAGCGAACTATACACCACACTTATAATCCCTGCTAGTCTAAACACATGGGCTCTTTTATCATGACTTCTGTCCATTGTCTCCTCCAGAGCTCCCACAGCGACATGTCTGTATCAAGGAAGAGTTTCCTGCTGACCTGCTGGAGAGGAACCCCAGTCCAGACCAAGAGGAGCCAGAACCTCCACAGATTAAGGAGCAGCAGGAGGAGCACTGCATCGGTCTGTCTCCTTTTGAAACCGCATTTAAAGTCACTTGATTTTTGCATGTATCTGCACCAAATTGCAAACACTCATAACTATCATTAATCTATAATTTACATACGTCTGTCTCTTTTCTTCTCTAGAGCTCCCAGAGCAACATTGTCTTAACGAGGAGGAGTTTCCATCTGACCAGCAGCTCTGGAACCTTGAGAGGAACCCCAGTCTGGACCAAGAGGAGCCAGAACCTCCACAGATTAAGGAGCAGAAGGAGCAGCAGGAGGAGCACTGCATCGGTCTGTCTCCTTTTGAAACCACATTTAAATTCACTTGATTTTTGCATGTATCTGCACACAATTGCAAACACTCATAACTATCATTAATCTATAATTTACATACGTCTGTCTATTGCCTCCTCTAGAGCTCCCAGAGCAACATTGTCTTAATGAGGAGGAGTTTCCATCTGACCAGCAGCTCTGGAACCTTGAGAGGAACCCCAGTCTGGACCAAGAGGAGCCAGAACCTCCACAGATTAAAGAGGAGGAGGAGCACTGCATCGGTCTGGAAGTAGAGCAGCTTGTACTGAAGCAGGAGGATCAAGATCACCTTTTGTTGAATCCTACTTTCAAGGAAAGTGACCACAGTGAACCTGAACCAAGTGACCACCAGCTCCTCTCCCACAGCTCAGCTCAGAGCCAAGATCTCAACGGAGGCCAGCATGGAAACTCAAAATCAGTTAGTAATGCAGAGCAGGCATCAGAAAAGGGACATCATGTCATCACAAGAGCAAAAGGGAGCACAAGTCCCAGTAACCTTTCATGTAGCTCTACCATGTCAAAGATTGTGCCGAATATCCGCAAGAGTAAAAAGGTTTTCGAGTGCGACACTTGTGGAAAAGTCTTTAAGTGGAAGTCATTATTAAATAGACATCTTAAGGTTCACATGGGCGAGAAACCTTTTTCTTGCAAAACCTGTGGGAAAAGATTTGCGCGTTGCAATAACCTGCAGAGACACGAGAGAACGCACACAGGTGAGAAATCATATCTTTGCAAAACCTGTGGAAAAAGATTTGGTTACAAGTTAGCACTAAAAACACATATGAGACTCCACAGAGGTCAGAACCTGCATTCTTGCGAAAGGTGTGAAAAAAGTTTCACAACTAGCACAAATTTGAAGATCCACGAGAGAACACACACACGCGAGAAACTTTTTTCTTGCAAAACTTGTGGGAGAAGTTTTACTCGGGGTTATCACCTGAAGAGACACGAGAGAACGCACACGGGCGAGAAACCTTTTTCTTGCAAAACTTGTGGGAGAAGTTTTACTCGGAGTAATCACCTGAAGAGACATGAGAGAACGCACACGGGCGAGAAACCTTTTTCTTGCAAAACTTGTGGGAGATTTTTTAGTCTGAGAACTACCCTACAGGTCCACGAGAGAACACACGGGGGAGAAACCTTTTTCTTGCAAAACTTGTGGGAGAAGTTTTAGCAAAAGAAATAACCTGCAGGTCCACGAGAGAACGCACACGGGCGAGAAACCTTTTTTTTGCAAAACTTGTGGGAGAAGTTTTAGACTGAGAACTACCCTACAGGTCCACGAGAGAACTCACACGGGCGAGAAGCCTTTTTCTTGCAAAACTTGTGGGAAAAGTTTTAGTGCGAGAAAAACCCTGCAGTATCACGAGAGAACACACACGGGGGAGAAGCCTTTTTCTTGCAAAACTTGTGGGAAAAGTTTTACACGTGGATCTAACTTGAAAGTCCACATGAGAAGCCATAAAGGTGAGAAGTCGTATCCATGTACAACTTGTGGTGAAAGATTTGTTATCAAATCACTTCTAACAAAACATTTGATGACCCACACATAGCAAAACTGATATTTTTGTTAAATGATGTAAAGATCTCTGACTTGCCAGTTTATACAAAGTCCACAGGAGAATACATCCAGTTGAGAAGCCACACCATGGCAACAGGAGAGGGATAAGATTTGCTCATTAGTTTTCAAAGAAGTTGTTACTTAATTATTGTTTCATTAAATAAAAATACAACAGTTAACGAAAACGACACTGGAAATGTTTCCAGGAGACCAAACAAGAGATGAACCTTGATGTAGTTCAATGCTTTATGAAGTTCCATCACCACTGACGAGGAGCAGACTTCAATAACTTCACAAAGCATTGAACTACAGCCAGGTTCATCACTTACATCTACACAAGAGAGATTGTGTACATTTACATTAGCTGCATCTCTGCAACTGAATGTGGGAAATATCCCATCGAGGAGACATCACAATATCTTTGATGCAGTACATGGTCAACAACATTTGCTGAAGTACTCACGTTTCTGTTCTTCATGTGACTGTCATTGACATTTACATCTGCAAAGGAAGTGATGTTTTCATCCATGTCCCTTTGTTTATTAATTTATCAGCCATTTATACCAGATGATGCAGGAAGGGGACGGGGGTGAGAGAAATTGATTGGGTTTAAGGGGCAGTTCCAGGATATGTTATTATCAGTGAATGTTGAGAGATGTCAATGTGTCAGGAAAGACTGTGGATCAAGATGTAAAAATCTGACATATTTGTGGTACAGAAATTTATAAGAACAAAGTATGTGGGGCAGATTATCAGATGACTTCCCTTTTCTTTTTTTCCCTATTACAAAAGAAGAAAATATGTTGTTAATATGTAAACTGTCCTAAATGACTCACTGTAAATGGTTATTCTTTTGTACTACGTGTATTCAATACTTCAGTGCATTTGCAGTTTATTAAAGTTTTTTTAATTATTGTGATTGTACTTTACGTCTGTCACACGTTGAATCTGTGTTTGTCTTTGTGGAGGAAAATTCCCCTGACTATGTGTCTCCCTGCTATGACCTTGATAAACAGGCAGGAACCCTCATTTGGTGATGTTTTCTTCCAACTGGTGCCGTGGACCGACGGACCGACGGACACATTCGATAACACACAGAGGATGATCTCCTGTCTTTCATGTCTTCTTCTTTTTCGTATCCTCTCTCATGAAATGCCGCTTTGTATAAGTTCTGGCTTTTGTGAACTTGCGGCCAATTGTTCCATTTTGAGCACCCGTGCTTGTTGTATAAACTCTGCAGAGCTTATTATTATAAAGACTCAAAAGCAATTCCAGTCTTAGAATTTCATTATTTCAAATCTCAAGATGAATTTCCATCACATCTGTTAGTTAGTAAAAATATGGTCAAACTCTTGGATGTCACCATGAAACTGGGTGATAGGATGTGGTAAGGGTCAGAAAAGTACTGATTACACTTTGGTGCAGTAACAGGAATTCTTACCACAGTTTTTATATCTCTAATTAATGCCGGAGTTACAAGGAGAATTTAAGGTTTTAATCCTGAATCTGTTTTGAGCCACACTCCATCCAGAAGGTGGGAGCAAAAAACTCCTGGACATCAACATGAAACTGGGTGAAAAGATGTGGTCAGGTGATCTTGATGAAAAACATGTTACTCATTTAGAGGACTATCATTCATAAGTATGTGTAACTTGGGGCTGCTGGATTGAATGGAAACAAGTACGATACATGGAAACAATGAAGAATACTTTGTTTTAGAATGATATCAACAAAGGAGACAGGAAGTTAAATATCCACTTTAAATTAATCAGACAGAGCTGAATATTACAGAAATGCTGCAGAGGAGTTCAGTAAAGTACATGACTGTTTTTATATTTCTAATAGATGTCGGATTTACAAGGAGAATTTAATGTTTTAGTCCTGAATCTGTGTTGAGACGCACTCCATCCAGAAGGTGGCAGTATTTCACCCGGACGCTGTTTTCCAATCGTCATTATAAAAAGAAGAAGAAGTATTGTTGTTAGCCTGCTATGCTAACATCCAACTGAACATGATGCTACTCGGTTAAATGTTTTCGGATCAACTCTTCTACTACACACGTGGTTTTGTTTCGTTCATAGCACTTGTCGGCAGAAGTAATGCAAGTCGCCATCTTCCGTATTCGGTCTTCGCTTCGTTCTCTGAGAAGTTAGTTTTCTAAAGCGTTCGAATGGAAATGTCAACAATCCAGAGTTTAAGACAGTTTATCCACGAGAGGTTACACACTGCTGCTGAAGACATATTTGGATGTTTTGAATCGACTGTCACAAAGTACGAGGAGGAGATCGGTCGTCATCGCAGACTGCTGGATGTAACTTTGAAACCTGTAGTAAAGCTGCAGAGAATAGGTCTGTATCACCTGAGTTAGCGAACTATACACCACACTTATAATCCCTGCTAGTCTAAACACATGGGCTCTTTTATCATGACTTCTGTCCATTGTCTTCTCCAGAGCTCCCACAGCGACATTTCTGTATCAAGGAAGAGTTTCCTGCTGACCTGCTGGAGAGGAACCCCAGTCCAGACCAAGAGGAGCCAGAACCTCCACAGATTAAGGAGCAGCAGGAGGAGCACTGCATCGGTCTGTCTCCTTTTGAAACCACATTTAAAGTCACTTGATTTTTGCATGTATCTGCACCAAATTGCAAACACTCATAACTATCATTAATCTATAATTTACATACGTCTGTCTCTTTTCTTCTCTAGAGCTCCCAGAGCAACATTGTCTTAACGAGGAGGAGTTTCCATCTGACCAGCAGCTCTGGAACCTTGAGAGGAACCCCAGTCTGGACCAAGAGGAGCCAGAACCTCCACAGATTAAAGAGGAGGAGGAGCACTGCATCGGTCTGGAAGTAGAGCAGCTTGTACTGAAGCAGGAGGATCAAGATAACCTTTTGTTGAATCCTACTTTCAAGGAAAGTGACCACAGTGAACCAGAACCAAGTGACCACCAGCTCCTCTCCCACAGCTCAGCTCAGAGCCAAGATCTCAACGGAGGCCAGCATGGAAACTCAAAATCAGTTAGTAATGCAGAGCAGGCATCAGAAAAGGGACATCATGTCATCACAAGAGCAAAAGGGAGAACAAGTCCCAGTAAGCTTGCATGTAGCACTACCATGTCAAAGATTGTGCTGAATACCTGCAAGAGTAAAAAGGTTCTCCAGTGTGACACTTGTGGAAAAGTCTTTAAGTGGAAGTCATTATTAAATAGACATCTTAAGGTGCACACAGGTGAGGAACCTTTTTCTTGCAAAACTTGTGGGAGAAGTTTTAGTCAGAGAACTAACCTGCAGGCCCACTTGAGAACGCACACTGGTGAGAAACCCTTTTCATGCAAAACTTGTGGGAGAAGTTTTAGCCTGAGGAATACCATGCGGGATCACGAGAGAACGCACACTGGGGAGAAGCCTTTTTCTTGCAAAACTTGTGGGAGAAGTTTTAGTCTGAGTAATCTCCTGAAGAGACACGAGAGAACGCACACGGGGGAGAAGCCTTTTTTATGCAAAACTTGTGGGAGAAGTTTTGCGCTTGGTAATAACCTGAAGGTCCACGAGAGAACACACACGGGGGAGAAGCCTTTTTCTGCAAAACTTGTGAGAAAAGTTTTACACGTGGATGTAGCTTGAAAGTCCACATGAGAAGCCATAAAGGTGAGAAGTCGTATCCATGTACAACTTGTGGTGAAAGATTTGTTATCAAATCACTTCTAACAAAACATTTGATGACCCACACATAGCAAAACTGATATTTTTGTAAAATGTTGTAAAGATCTCTGACTTGTCAGTTTATACAAAGTCCACAGGAGAAAACATCCAGTTGAGAAGCCACACCATGGCAACAGGAGAGGGATAAGATTTGCTCATTCGTTTTCAAAGAAGTTGTTACTAAGTTATTTATTCATTAATTAAAGATTCAACAGTTAGCGAAAATGACACTGGAAATGTTTCCAGGAGACCAAACCTGAGATGAACCTTGATGTAGTTCAATGCTTTATGATGTTCCATCACCACTGATGAGGAGCAGACTTCAATAACTTCACAAAGTATTGAACTACAGCCAGGTTCATCACTTACATCTACACAAGAGAGATTGTGTACATTTGCATTAGCTGCATCTCTGCAACTGAATGTGGAAAATATCCCATTGAGGAGACATCACAATATCTTTGATGCAGTACATGGTCAACAACATTTGCTGACGTACCCACGTTTCTGTTCTTCATGTGACTGTCATTGACATTTACATCTGCAAAGGAAGTGATGTTTTCATCCATGTCTCTTTGTTTATTAATTTATCAGCCATTTATACCAGATGATGCAGGAAGGGGACGGGGGTGAGAGAAATTGATTGGGTTTAAGGGGCAGTTCCAGGATATGTTATTATCACTGAATGTTGAGAGATGTCAATGTGTCAGGAAAGACTTTGGATCATGATGTAAAAATCTAAAATATTTGTGGTACAGAAATTTATAAGAACAAAGTATGTGGGGCAGATTATCAGATGACTTCCCTTTTCTTTTTTTCCCTATTACAGAAGAAGAAAATATGTTGTTAATGTGTAAACTGTCCTAAATGACTCACTGTAAATGGTTATTCTTTTGTACTACGTGTATTCAATACTTCAGTGCATTTGCAGTTTATTAAAGTTTTTTTAATTATTGTGATTGTACTTAACGTCTGTCACACTTTGAATCTGTTTGTCTTTGTGGAGGAAAATTCCCCTGACTATGTGTCTCCCTGCTATGACCTTGATAAACAGGCAGGAACCCTCATTTGGTGATGTTTTCTTCCAACTGGTGCCGTGGACCGACTGACACAGCAGATAACACACAGAGGATGATCTCCTGTCTTTCATGTCTTCTTCTTTTTCATATCCTCTCTCATGAAATGCCGCTTTGTATAAGTTCTGGCTTTTGTGAACTTGCGGCCAGTTGTTCCATTTTGAGCACCCGTGCTTGTTGTATAAACTCTGCAGAGCTTATTATTATAAAGACTCAAAAGCAACTCCAGTCTTAGAATTTCATTATTTCAAATCTCAAGATGAATTTCCATCACATCTGTTAGTTAGTAAAAATATGGTCAAACTCTTGGATGTCACCATGAAACTGGGTGATAGGATGTGGTAAGGGTCAGAAAAGTACTGATTACTCTTTGGTGCAGTAACAGGAATTCTTACCACAGTTTTTATATCTCTAATAGATGCCGGAGTTACAAGGAGAATTTAAGGTTTTAATCCTGAATCTGTTTTGAGCCACACTCCATCCAGAAGGTGGGAGCAAAAAACTCCTGGACATCAACATGAAACTGGGTGAAAAGATGTGGTCAGGTGATCTTGATGAAAAACATGTTACTCATTTAGAGGACTATCATTCATAAGTATGTGTAACTTGGGGCTGCTGGATTGAATGGAAACAAGTACCATACATGGAAACACTTAAGAATACTTTGTTTTAGAATGATATCAACAGAGAAGACAGGAAGTTAAATATCGACTTTAATTAATCAGACAGAGCTGAATATTACAGAAATGCTGCAGAGGAGTTCAGTAAAGTACATGACTGTTTTTATATTTCTAATAGATGCCGGATTTCCAAGGAGAATTTAATGTTTTAGTCCTGAATCTGTGTTGAGACACACTCCATCCAGAAGGTGGCAGTATTTCACCTGGACGCTGTTTTCCAATCGTCATTATAAAAAGAAGAAGAAGTATTGTTGTTAGCCTGCTATGCTAACATCCAACAGAACATGATGCTACTCGGCTAAATGCGTTCGGATCAACTCTTCTACAACACACGTGGTTCTGTTGTGGTTATAACACTTTTCGGCAGAAGTAAAGCAAGTCGCCATCTTCCGTATTCGGTCTTCGCTTCGTTCTCGGAGAAGTTAGTTTTCTAAAGCGTTCGAATGGAAATGTCAACAATCCAGAGTTTAAGACAGTTTATCCACGAGAGGTTACACACTGCTGCTGAAGACATATTTGGATGTTTTGAAGCGACTGTCACAAAGTACGAGGAGGAGATCGGTCGTCATCGCAGACTGATGGATGTAACTTTGAAACCTGTAGTAAAGCTGCAGAGAATAGGTCTGTATCACCTGAGTTAGCGAACTATACACCACACTTATAATCCCTGCTAGTCTAAACACATGGGCTCTTTTATCATGACTTCTGTCCATTGTCTCCTCCAGAGCTCCCACAGCGACATGTCTGTATCAAGGAAGAGTTTCCTGCTGACCTGCTGGAGAGGAACCCCAGTCCAGACCAAGAGGAGCCAGAACCTCCACAGATTAAGGAGCAGCAGGAGGAGCACTGCATCGGTCTGTCTCCTTTTGAAACCGCATTTAAAGTCACTTGATTTTTGCATGTATCTGCACCAAATTGCAAACACTCATAACTATCATTAATCTATAATTTACATACGTCTGTCTCTTTTCTTCTCTAGAGCTCCCAGAGCAACATTGTCTTAACGAGGAGGAGTTTCCATCTGACCAGCAGCTCTGGAACCTTGAGAGGAACCCCAGTCTGGACCAAGAGGAGCCAGAACCTCCACAGATTAAGGAGCAGAAGGAGCAGCAGGAGGAGCACTGCATCGGTCTGTCTCCTTTTGAAACCACATTTAAATTCACTTGATTTTTGCATGTATCTGCACACAATTGCAAACACTCATAACTATCATTAATCTATAATTTACATACGTCTGTCTATTGCCTCCTCTAGAGCTCCCAGAGCAACATTGTCTTAATGAGGAGGAGTTTCCATCTGACCAGCAGCTCTGGAACCTTGAGAGGAACCCCAGTCTGGACCAAGAGGAGCCAGAACCTCCACAGATTAAAGAGGAGGAGGAGCACTGCATCGGTCTGGAAGTAGAGCAGCTTGTACTGAAGCAGGAGGATCAAGATCACCTTTTGTTGAATCCTACTTTCAAGGAAAGTGACCACAGTGAACCTGAACCAAGTGACCACCAGCTCCTCTCCCACAGCTCAGCTCAGAGCCAAGATCTCAACGGAGGCCAGCATGGAAACTCAAAATCAGTTAGTAATGCAGAGCAGGCATCAGAAAAGGGACATCATGTCATCACAAGAGCAAAAGGGAGCACAAGTCCCAGTAACCTTTCATGTAGCTCTACCATGTCAAAGATTGTGCCGAATATCCGCAAGAGTAAAAAGGTTTTCGAGTGCGACACTTGTGGAAAAGTCTTTAAGTGGAAGTCATTATTAAATAGACATCTTAAGGTTCACATGGGCGAGAAACCTTTTTCTTGCAAAACCTGTGGGAAAAGATTTGCGCGTTGCAATAACCTGCAGAGACACGAGAGAACGCACACAGGTGAGAAATCATATCTTTGCAAAACCTGTGGAAAAAGATTTGGTTACAAGTTAGCACTAAAAACACATATGAGACTCCACAGAGGTCAGAACCTGCATTCTTGCGAAAGGTGTGAAAAAAGTTTCACAACTAGCACAAATTTGAAGATCCACGAGAGAACACACACACGCGAGAAACTTTTTTCTTGCAAAACTTGTGGGAGAAGTTTTACTCGGGGTTATCACCTGAAGAGACACGAGAGAACGCACACGGGCGAGAAACCTTTTTCTTGCAAAACTTGTGGGAGAAGTTTTACTCGGAGTAATCACCTGAAGAGACATGAGAGAACGCACACGGGCGAGAAACCTTTTTCTTGCAAAACTTGTGGGAGATTTTTTAGTCTGAGAACTACCCTACAGGTCCACGAGAGAACACACACGGGGGAGAAACCTTTTTCTTGCAAAACTTGTGGGAGAAGTTTTAGCAAAAGAAATAACCTGCAGGTCCACGAGAGAACGCACACGGGCGAGAAACCTTTTTTTTGCAAAACTTGTGGGAGAAGTTTTAGACTGAGAACTACCCTACAGGTCCACGAGAGAACTCACACGGGCGAGAAGCCTTTTTCTTGCAAAACTTGTGGGAAAAGTTTTAGTGCGAGAAAAACCCTGCAGTATCACGAGAGAACACACACGGGGGAGAAGCCTTTTTCTTGCAAAACTTGTGGGAAAAGTTTTACACGTGGATCTAACTTGAAAGTCCACATGAGAAGCCATAAAGGTGAGAAGTCGTATCCATGTACAACTTGTGGTGAAAGATTTGTTATCAAATCACTTCTAACAAAACATTTGATGACCCACACATAGCAAAACTGATATTTTTGTTAAATGATGTAAAGATCTCTGACTTGCCAGTTTATACAAAGTCCACAGGAGAATACATCCAGTTGAGAAGCCACACCATGGCAACAGGAGAGGGATAAGATTTGCTCATTAGTTTTCAAAGAAGTTGTTACTTAATTATTGTTTCATTAAATAAAAATACAACAGTTAACGAAAACGACACTGGAAATGTTTCCAGGAGACCAAACAAGAGATGAACCTTGATGTAGTTCAATGCTTTATGAAGTTCCATCACCACTGACGAGGAGCAGACTTCAATAACTTCACAAAGCATTGAACTACAGCCAGGTTCATCACTTACATCTACACAAGAGAGATTGTGTACATTTACATTAGCTGCATCTCTGCAACTGAATGTGGGAAATATCCCATCGAGGAGACATCACAATATCTTTGATGCAGTACATGGTCAACAACATTTGCTGAAGTACTCACGTTTCTGTTCTTCATGTGACTGTCATTGACATTTACATCTGCAAAGGAAGTGATGTTTTCATCCATGTCCCTTTGTTTATTAATTTATCAGCCATTTATACCAGATGATGCAGGAAGGGGACGGGGGTGAGAGAAATTGATTGGGTTTAAGGGGCAGTTCCAGGATATGTTATTATCAGTGAATGTTGAGAGATGTCAATGTGTCAGGAAAGACTGTGGATCAAGATGTAAAAATCTGACATATTTGTGGTACAGAAATTTATAAGAACAAAGTATGTGGGGCAGATTATCAGATGACTTCCCTTTTCTTTTTTTCCCTATTACAAAAGAAGAAAATATGTTGTTAATATGTAAACTGTCCTAAATGACTCACTGTAAATGGTTATTCTTTTGTACTACGTGTATTCAATACTTCAGTGCATTTGCAGTTTATTAAAGTTTTTTTAATTATTGTGATTGTACTTTACGTCTGTCACACGTTGAATCTGTGTTTGTCTTTGTGGAGGAAAATTCCCCTGACTATGTGTCTCCCTGCTATGACCTTGATAAACAGGCAGGAACCCTCATTTGGTGATGTTTTCTTCCAACTGGTGCCGTGGACCGACGGACCGACGGACACATTCGATAACACACAGAGGATGATCTCCTGTCTTTCATGTCTTCTTCTTTTTCGTATCCTCTCTCATGAAATGCCGCTTTGTATAAGTTCTGGCTTTTGTGAACTTGCGGCCAATTGTTCCATTTTGAGCACCCGTGCTTGTTGTATAAACTCTGCAGAGCTTATTATTATAAAGACTCAAAAGCAATTCCAGTCTTAGAATTTCATTATTTCAAATCTCAAGATGAATTTCCATCACATCTGTTAGTTAGTAAAAATATGGTCAAACTCTTGGATGTCACCATGAAACTGGGTGATAGGATGTGGTAAGGGTCAGAAAAGTACTGATTACACTTTGGTGCAGTAACAGGAATTCTTACCACAGTTTTTATATCTCTAATTAATGCCGGAGTTACAAGGAGAATTTAAGGTTTTAATCCTGAATCTGTTTTGAGCCACACTCCATCCAGAAGGTGGGAGCAAAAAACTCCTGGACATCAACATGAAACTGGGTGAAAAGATGTGGTCAGGTGATCTTGATGAAAAACATGTTACTCATTTAGAGGACTATCATTCATAAGTATGTGTAACTTGGGGCTGCTGGATTGAATGGAAACAAGTACGATACATGGAAACAATGAAGAATACTTTGTTTTAGAATGATATCAACAAAGGAGACAGGAAGTTAAATATCCACTTTAAATTAATCAGACAGAGCTGAATATTACAGAAATGCTGCAGAGGAGTTCAGTAAAGTACATGACTGTTTTTATATTTCTAATAGATGTCGGATTTACAAGGAGAATTTAATGTTTTAGTCCTGAATCTGTGTTGAGACGCACTCCATCCAGAAGGTGGCAGTATTTCACCCGGACGCTGTTTTCCAATCGTCATTATAAAAAGAAGAAGAAGTATTGTTGTTAGCCTGCTATGCTAACATCCAACTGAACATGATGCTACTCGGTTAAATGTTTTCGGATCAACTCTTCTACTACACACGTGGTTTTGTTTCGTTCATAGCACTTGTCGGCAGAAGTAATGCAAGTCGCCATCTTCCGTATTCGGTCTTCGCTTCGTTCTCTGAGAAGTTAGTTTTCTAAAGCGTTCGAATGGAAATGTCAACAATCCAGAGTTTAAGACAGTTTATCCACGAGAGGTTACACACTGCTGCTGAAGACATATTTGGATGTTTTGAATCGACTGTCACAAAGTACGAGGAGGAGATCGGTCGTCATCGCAGACTGCTGGATGTAACTTTGAAACCTGTAGTAAAGCTGCAGAGAATAGGTCTGTATCACCTGAGTTAGTGAACTATACACCACACTTATAATCCCTGCTAGTCTAAACACATGGGCTCTTTTATCATGACTTCTGTCCATTGTCTCCTCCAGAGCTCCCACAGCGACATGTCTGTATCAAGGAAGAGTTTCCTGCTGACCTGCTGGAGAGGAACCCCAGTCCAGACCAAGAGGAGCCAGAACCTCCACAGATTAAGGAGCAGCAGGAGGAGCACTGCATCGGTCTGTCTCCTTTTGAAACCACATTTAAAGTCACTTGATTTTTGCATGTATCTGCACCAAATTGCAAACACTCATAACTATCATTAATCTATAATTTACATACGTCTGTCTCTTTTCTTCTCTAGAGCTCCCAGAGCAACATTGTCTTAACGAGGAGGAGTTTCCATCTGACCAGCAGCTCTGGAACCTTGAGAGGAACCCCAGTCTGGACCAAGAGGAGCCAGAACCTCCACAGATTAAAGAGGAGGAGGAGCACTGCATCGGTCTGGAAGTAGAGCAGCTTGTACTGAAGCAGGAGGATCAAGATAACCTTTTGTTGAATCCTACTTTCAAGGAAAGTGACCACAGTGAACCAGAACCAAGTGACCACCAGCTCCTCTCCCACAGCTCAGCTCAGAGCCAAGATCTCAACGGAGGCCAGCATGGAAACTCAAAATCAGTTAGTAATGCAGAGCAGGCATCAGAAAAGGGACATCATGTCATCACAAGAGCAAAAGGGAGAACAAGTCCCAGTAAGCTTGCATGTAGCACTACCATGTCAAAGATTGTGCTGAATACCTGCAAGAGTAAAAAGGTTCTCCAGTGTGACACTTGTGGAAAAGTCTTTAAGTGGAAGTCATTATTAAATAGACATCTTAAGGTGCACACAGGTGAGGAACCTTTTTCTTGCAAAACCTGTAGGAGAAGTTTTAAAATGAGAAATAACCTGCAGAGACACGAGAGAACGCACACTGGTGAGAAACCTTTTTCTTGCAAAACTTGTGGGAGAAGTTTTAGTCTGAGAACAACCCTGCAGGATCACGAGAGAACGCACACGGGGGAGAAGCCTTTTTCTTGCAAAACTTGTAGGAAAAGTTTTATTCGGAGTAATCACCTGAAGAGACACGAGAGAACGCACACGGGGGAGAAGCCTTTTTTATGCAAAACTTGTGGGAGAAGTTTTGCGCTTGGTAATAACCTGAAGGTCCACGAGAGAACACACACGGGGGAGAAGCCTTTTTCTGCAAAACTTGTGAGAAAAGTTTTACACGTGGATGTAGCTTGAAAGTCCACATGAGAAGCCATAAAGGTGAGAAGTCGTATCCATGTACAACTTGTGGTGAAAGATTTGTTATCAAATCACTTCTAACAAAACATTTGATGACCCACACATTGCAAAACTGATATTTTTGTAAAATGTTGTAAAGATCTCTGACTTGTCAGTTTATACAAAGTCCACAGGAGAAAACATCCAGTTGAGAAGCCACACCATGGCAACACGAGAGGGATAAGATTTGCTCATTCGTTTTCAAAGAAGTTGTTACTTAGTTATTTATTCATTAATTAAAGATTCAACAGTTAGCGAAAATGACACTGGAAATGTTTCCAGGAGACCAAACCTGAGATGAACCTTGATGTAGTTCAATGCTTTATGAAGTTCCATCACCACTGATGAGGAGCAGACTTCAATAACTTCACCAGGCATTGAACTACAGCCAGGTTCATCACATCTACACAAGAGAGATTGTGTACATTTACATTAGCTGCATCTCTGCAACTGAATGTGGAAAATATCCCATTGAGGAGACATCACAATATCTTTGATGCAGTACATGGTCAACAACATTTGCTGAAGTACCCACGTTTCTGTTCTTCATGTGACTGTCATTGACATTTACATCTGCAAAGGAAGTGATGTTTTCATCCATGTCTCTTTGTTTATTAATTTATCAGCCATTTATACCAGATGATGCAGGAAGGGGACGGGGGTGAGAGAAATTGATTGGGTTTAAGGGGCAGTTCCAGGATATGTTATTATCACTGAATGTTGAGAGATGTCAATGTGTCAGGAAAGACTTTGGATCATGATGTAAAAATCTAAAATATTTGTGGTACAGAAATTTATAAGAACAAAGTATGTGGGGCAGATTATCAGATGACTTCCCTTTTCTTTTTTTCCCTATTACAGAAGAAGAAAATATGTTGTTAATGTGTAAACTGTCCTAAATGACTCACTGTAAATGGTTATTCTTTTGTACTACGTGTATTCAATACTTCAGTGCATTTGCAGTTTATTAAAGTTTTTTTAATTATTGTGATTGTACTTAACGTCTGTCACACTTTGAATCTGTGTTTGTCTTTGTGGAGGAAAATTCCCCTGACTATGTGTCTCCCTGCTATGACCTTGATAAACAGGCAGGAACCCTCATTTGGTGATGTTTTCTTCCAACTGGTGCCGTGGACCGACTGACACAGCAGATAACACACAGAGGATGATCTCCTGTCTTTCATGTCTTCTTCTTTTTCATATCCTCTCTCATGAAATGCCGCTTTGTATAAGTTCTGGCTTTTGTGAACTTGCGGCCAGTTGTTCCATTTTCAGCACCCGTGCTTGTTGTATAAACTCTGCAGAGCTTATTATTATAAAGACTCAAAAGCAACTCCAGTCTTAGAATTTCATTATTTCAAATCTCAAGATGAATTTCCATCACATCTGTTAGTTAGTAAAAATATGGTCAAACTCTTGGATGTCACCATGAAACTGGGTGATAGGATGTGGTAAGGGTCAGAAAAGTACTGATTACTCTTTGGTGCAGTAACAGGAATTCTTACCACAGTTTTTATATCTCTAATAGATGCCGGAGTTACAAGGAGAATTTAAGGTTTTAATCCTGAATCTGTTTTGAGCCACACTCCATCCAGAAGGTGGGAGCAAAAAACTCCTGGACATCAACATGAAACTGGGTGAAAAGATGTGGTCAGGTGATCTTGATGAAAAACATGTTACTCATTTAGAGGACTATCATTCATAAGTATGTGTAACTTGGGGCTGCTGGATTGAATGGAAACAAGTACCATACATGGAAACACTTAAGAATACTTTGTTTTAGAATGATATCAACAGAGAAGACAGGAAGTTAAATATCCACTTTAAATTAATCAGACAGAGCTGAATATTACAGAAATGCTGCAGAGGAGTTCAGTAAAGTACATGACTGTTTTTATATTTCTAATAGATGTCGGATTTACAAGGAGAATTTAATGTTTTAGTCCTGAATCTGTGTTGAGACGCACTCCATCCAGAAGGTGGCAGTATTTCACCCGGACGCTGTTTTCCAATCGTCATTATAAAAAGAAGAAGAAGTATTGTTGTTAGCCTGCTATGCTAACATCCAACTGAACATGATGCTACTCGGTTAAATGCTTTCGGATCAACTCTTCTACTACACACGTGGTTTTGTTTCGTTCATAGCACTTGTCGGCAGAAGTAAAGCAAGTCGCCATCTTCCGTATTCGGTCTTCGCTTCGTTCTCGGAGAAGTTAGTTGTCTAAAGCGTTCGAATGGAAATGTCAACAATCCAGAGTTTACGACAGTTTATCCACGAGAGGTTACACACTGCTGCTGAAGACATATTTGGATGTTTTGAAGCGACTGTCACAAAGTACGAGGAGGAGATCGGTCGTCATCGCAGACTGCTGGATGTAACTTTGAAACCTGTAGTAAAGCTGCAGAGAATAGGTCTGTATCACCTGAGTTAGTGAACTATACACCACACTTATAATCCCTGCTAGACTAAACACATGGGCTCTTTTATCATGACTTCTGTCCATTGTCTCCTCCAGAGCTCCCACAGCGACATGTCTGTATCAAGGAAGAGTTTCCTGCTGACCTGCTGGAGAGGAACCCCAGTCCAGACCAAGAGGAGCCAGAACCTCCACAGATTAAGGAGCAGCAGGAAGAGCACTGCATCGGTCTGTCTCCTTTTGAAACCACATTTAAAGTCACTCGAATTCACTGGATTTTTGCTTGGATCTTCACCAGACTGCAAAAACTCATAATTATCATTAATCTATAATTTACCTACTTTTGTCTTTTCTCTTCTCTAGAGCTCCTAGAGAAACATTTTCTTAATGAGGAAAAGTTTCCTGCTGACCAGCAGCTCTGGAACCTTGAGAGGAACCCCAGTCTGGACCAAGAGGAGCCAGAACCTCCACAGATTATAGAGGAGGAAGAGCACTGCATCGGTCTGGAAGTAGAGCAGCTTGTCCTGAAGCAGGAGGATCAAGATAACCTTTTGTTGAATCCTACTTTCAAGGAAAGTGACCACAGTGAACCAGAACCAAGTGACCACCAGCTCCTCTCCCACAGCTCAGCTCAGAGCCAAGATCTCAATGGAGGCCAGCATGGAAGCTCAAAATCAGTTAGCAATGCAAAGCAGGAATCAGAAAAGGGACATCATGTCATCAAAAGAGCAAAAGTGAGCCCAAGTCCCAGTACCCTTGCATGTAGCACTACCATGTCAAAGATTGTGCCGAATATCTGCAAGAGTAAAAAGGTTTTCCAGTGTGACACTTGTGGAAAAGTCTTTAAGTGGAAGTCAATGTTAAACAGACATATGAAGGTGCACACAGGTGAGAAACCATATCTTTGCAAAAGCTGTGGAAAAATATTTGGTTACAAGTCATCACTAGAAACACATGTGAGAGTCCACACAGGGGAGAAACTGTATTCTTGCGAAAGGTGTGAAAAAAGTTTCACAACTAGCACAAATTTGAAGATCCACGAGAGAACACACACGGGCGAGAAGCCTTTTTCTTGCAAAACTTGTGGGAGAAGTTTTAGCCTGAGAAATAACCTGCAGGATCACGAGAGAACGCACACAGGTGAGAAACCTTTTACTTGTAAAACTTGTGGGAAAAGTTTTACGCGTTTAAATTACATGCAGGTCCACGAGAGATCACACACGGGCGGAAAACCTTTTTCCTGCAAAACTTGTGGGAGAGGTTTTATCCAGAGATATACCCTGCAGAGACACGAGAGAACACACAGGGGCGAGAAACCTTTTTCCTGCAAAACTTGTGGGAAAAGTTTTACAACTAGAAATGTCCTAAAGAGACACGAGGGAACGCACACTGGCGAGCTTCAAATCTCAAATGGTTTAATTAAGTCTTGCTGGTGAGACCAGAAGGGGGCAGTATAATACACAGGTGTGTGCTGGACATGGAAAACCTTCCTTGTTGATAAAGCTCCTCGTCAGAGCTATTTCAGGTTTTTCCTTGTCTGCTTTCTGCAGCAGAACAACAAAGAATTTCAAGTCATAAATGGAAATAGAGAAAGTATTGTTTCAAAACTTCTCAAAGAAGAAATAAGGGAATAATGTCACAGTGAAAATAAGATTAAAAACAGAATGAAACATACGTTAAATAGAAATACAATTTCTTCATCCGATTAAAAAGTTGTTACACTGAGTCACTTTATTTCTCTGATTTGTGGAAATATGTTTGTATAGAAGTGAAACTGTTGAGGCAGCATTGTGTGTTTCTTTTTATTGTCATGATCAGTGTGAAATAAAGTGATTTTCAAAGCACAGGACGAAAATATTTAAAAATAAGTTTCCTTTCGCAAGATTGAAGTTTTTTTCTGGTTAAAGTATGGAGCTAAAAGTAGCAATTTGTGTTTTGTAAAAGGTTTAAACCATGGGAATTGTGTCTCACTTTTAAATTAAAATGTATTACTTGTCTGGTCAGTTTTTCTGTCATAGTTCTGACATATTTGATATGAAGAATCACCGTTAAATATATCACATTCATTTCAGTTTTTACTGTAATATTAATACATTTTACTAATATCTGACGGGTATATGAACATGTTATTCCCATAGTAACAGGGAGACATAGTGACAGGAACGTCTGTCACTTCACCTACTGGAGTAACTGGTGCGTGTGGTTCTTTGCAAATTCCAGTTCATTCAACAACTTTCTTTCTGACGACTCTCCTCTGCAGTGGTCGTGTGTGTGTGTGTGCGTTGGAAAGAAGAGAGAAATGAGATGTCAAATGGAGGAAGAGGGAAATGAGAGTGAGAAGTTCTCTGATGAAGTGATGAAGACTGGAAACAAAGTGGAGCATCCTTCTTATTCTGACAAGAAGAAGAAATAAGTCAAATGGAGGATATAGGAACACAGGCCCACACGGACATGAGGACAAGAAGATCCGACCTCAGTGAGACGGACGAGTTGTTGAATCAAAAATTTAGCCCCTAAATCTTCCTCCAGCGAATCAGAGTAAAGGAATGAATCCAAACAGAGAGGAGGCAGGAAACAGAATTATGAGACTCATTAGAAACACGCTCTCAACAGTTGGTTCTGGCTGCATGCAGCATTTATTTGTTCATGTCTCATAAGTGGAAACAGTCTGTGTCTGGCCTCCACCAGGACCAACGAGGCCGACAGCCTCACCTCGGAGCCGCTGGCTCTCAGCGTTAAGCTGCTGGTCACAGAGGAACTTTTATTTATTTGTAATCTTCTGCTAAAGACTTTACTACAATTTTACAATTTTATTTAATTTCTGTTTAGATAATTCGGCCTGGACTTCGTTTCATTCAAACTGTGGCTCTGGAGAGTGGTTTCACAAAAATCAAACTTCAGAACGACACCGGCAAAACGGTTAAAAATGTTGAATACACTGGTGAGTGCAAAGTTTATCAGCTGATAACACATGTTCCTGTTACAGCAGCCCACCCCCCCCTCGATTGTGTTTCTTCACTCTTCTGATAACACTCTGATTGCTTCTTTTCTCTGTTGTTATGTGTTGTATAACACATTGTGTTGTGGGTGATGTGTCTCCTCCTCAAACAAGAAGATCATCCACAACGCCATCTCTCACTGCTGGTACTGCTGGTTCCAATTCCAACTGCTGGTTCCAAAGTCAGCGAGCCCCAGAGGAACCTGATCCTAGAGGCACGAACTCACTGATGCGTATTTCATGAAATGTAGGGGGAAACTTAACTATTTGATCGATGAGTCTATCAAAAAAATTATTTATTTACCATTTTCCTACTCCACGTTTACCAGGAGCTGGAGAAGTGCGAGTCCAACCACCTGATGATCCTGTTTTCTGACGCCGGCTGTCAGTTCGGAGCACTGTACAAGTACCAACCAGACACAGAGGAGCTCCAGAAGGTGACCGGCACCGGACCCAAAAGCATCAGTAAGAATATGATCGACAAGCTGTACAAGTACAGCTCCAACAGGAAGCAGTTCACCGTCCTTTCTGCCAAGACTGTGTCAGTGAGCATGGACGCCCTGACCATCCACAACCACCTGTGGCAGGTCAAGAGAAGCGTGTAGCAGGAGGTTGTGATGGAAGCAGCAGACACAGTAAAGGGCGGTGCTGCACCCTGATGTTGTTGGAAAGAAGAAGAAGAAGCCCGATGTCCCTTTGGCAATATCATCGACCTGCAGATCCCCTTGTCTCTGCCCCCCGAGCCAAATCAGGAGAACCAAACTCTATCAAGACTGCCAACAATATAATTAAAATGATATAAATAAATATATACACATTTATTAAGTTAAAAGAGTTGTATGCCTGCTCAAAACAACCAAAAAGTGAAAACATATTGTTTTGCTAAATAATCTTGTTCCCATACCCCCCCCAACCCCCCATAATGTGCTAAATTCATTATTTGCAAAGCGTAAACTCGAATTACCTTTAAATAATTAAATCCAACTCATGTACACAAGTGCGTTTGTACCTGCAACCTACAAACACTTAAAATAACTGTGTATGCTGTTAACTACTCAAAATTACCAATTAATACTATTTATTTAGTAAAACAATTGTAGCACCTTTAGGAATATTGATACAAGTAATTATAGTAATAATACTTATTTTGTAAAAACTTCTTTGAAAAACTGTTACAAGATGCTTTAGAAGTTCATGATGACAAATTTAAGGCAAACAATTGGAATCAGTTAAAAAGCAAACAAAAAGAACGATCAAAAGCAATTTGAAGATCACACAGCAACAGCAAAACCACAGATCTCATCTCTCATCTCATTTTCATCCGCTTATCCGGGGTCGGGTCGCGGGGGGAGCAGCTCAAGCAGGGGGCCCCAGACTTCCCTTTCCCGGGCTACATTGACCAACTCTGACGGGGGGATCCCGAGGCGTTCCCAGGCCAGTGTTGAGATATAATCTCTCCACCTAGTCCTGGGTCTTCCCCGAGGTCTCCTCCCCACTGGACGTGCCTGAAACACCTCCCAAGGAAGGCGCCCAGTGGGCATCCTTACCAGATGCCCGAACCACCTCAGCTGACTCCTTTCTAAGTAAAGGAGCAGCGGCTTTAATCCGAGTTCCTCACGGATGGCTGAGCTTCTCACCCTATCCCTAAGGGAGACGTCAGCCACCCTTCTGAGAAAACTCATCTCGGCCGCTTGTACCCGTGATCTCGTCCTTTCGGTCATCACCCAGCCCTCATGACCATAGGTGAGGATAGGAACGAAGATCGACTGGTAGATCGAGAGCTTTGCCTTGCGGCTCAGCTCTCTTTTCGTTACAACGGTGCGGTAAAGCGAACGCAATACCGCCCCCGCTGCTCCGATTCTCCGGCCAATCTCACGCTCCATAGTACCCTCACTCGCGAACAAGACCCCAAGGTACTTGAACTCCTTCACTTGGGCTAAGGACTCATTTCCTACCCGGAGTAAGCAATCCATCGGTTTCCTGCTAAGAGTCATGGCCTCAGATTTAGCGGTGCTGATCCTCATCCCAGCCGCTTCACACTCGGCCGCCAGCCGATCCAGTGAGTGCTGAAGGTCACAAGCCGATGATCCAATGAGGACCACGTCATCTGCAAAAAGCAGTGACGAGATCCTCAGACCACTGCAACCCCTCCCCACCACGACTACGCCTCGATATCCTGTCCATGTATATCACAAACAGGATTGGTGACAAGGCGCAGCCCTGGCGGAGACCAGCATCCACTGAGAACGAAACTGACTGGCTGCCGAGGACGCGAACACAGCTCTCGCTTTGGGAGTACAGGGATTGGATGGCCCTGAGGATAGACCCCCTTACCCCATACTCCCGCAGCACCTCTCACAGTTTCTCCCGGGGGACCCGGTCATACGCCTTCTCCAGATCCACAAAACACATGTAGACCGGATGGGCATACTCCCAGACCCCCTCCAGAATCCTTGCGAGAGTGAAGAGCTGGTCCGTAGTTCCACGTCCGGGGCGAAAACCGCATTGTTCCTCTTCAATCTGAGGTTCGACGATCGGCCGAACCCTCCCTTCCAGCACCTTGGAGTAGACTTTACCAGGGAGGCTGAGAAGTGTGATGCCCCGGTAATTGGCACACACTCTCTGGTCCCCCTTTTTGAACAGGGGAACCACCCCGGTTTGCCACTCCTTTGGCACTGTACCCGACTCCCACGCGATGTTGAATAGGCGTGTCAACCATGACAGCCCCTCAACACCCAGAGCCTTTAGCATTTCTGGCCGGATCTCATCAATCCCTGGGGCCTTGCCACTGCGGAGATGTTTGACCACCTCAGTGACCTCCACCAGGGAAATTGACGATGAAACACCATCAACCTCGAGCTCTGCCTCCAACATAGAGGGCGTGTTATTCGGATTCAGGAGTTCCTCAAAGTGTTCCTTCCAACGTCCGCCAACCTCCTCAGTTGAGGTCAACAGAGTCCCATCCTTACTGTACACAGCTTGGATGGTTCCCCGTTTCCCCCTCCTGAGGTGCCGGATAGTCTTCCAGAAACACTTTGGTGCCGACCGAAAGTCCTTCTCCATGGCCTCTCCAAACTTCTCCCACACCCGCTGCTTAGCCTCCGACACGGCAGCAGCTGCAGCCCTTCGGGCCTGTCGGTACCCTGCAACCGAGTCAGGAGTCCTCCAGGATATCATATCCCGGAAGGCCTCCTTCTTCAATCGGACGGCTTCCCTGACTACCGGTGTCCACCACGGTGTCCGAGGGTTACCGCCCCTTGAGGAGCCTAAGACCCTGAGGCCACAGCTAGCCGCCGCAGCTTCAGCAATGGAGGCTTTGAACACCGCCCACTCCGGCTCAATGCCCCCAACCTCCACAGGAATGCCAGAAAAACTCCGCCGGAGGTGTGAGTTGAAGATACCTAGGACGGGGGCCTCCTCCAGGTGTTCCCAGTTCACCCACACTACTCGTTTGGGCTTACCAGGTCTATCTGGAAATTTCCCCCACTCCCTGATCCAACTCACAACCAGATGGTGGTCGGTTGACAGTTCCGCCCCTCTCTTTACCCGAGTGTCCAAAACATGCGGCCTCAGATCAGATGACACGATCACAAAATCGATCATTGATCTTCGGCCTAGGGTACTCTGGTACCAGGTACACTTATGAGCACCCTTATGTTCGAACATGGTGTTTGTTATGGATAATCCATGGCTAGCACAGAAGTCCAATAACAAACGACCGCTCGGGTTCAGATCAGGGAGGCCGTTCCTCCCCACCACGCCTCTCCAGGTGTCTCCATCGTTGCCCACGTGGGCGTTGAAGTCACCCAGCAGAAGTACGGAGTCCCCTACTGGAGCCCCATACAGGACTCCATTCAGGGTCTCCAAGAAGGCTGAGTACTCTGAAGTGCTGTTTGGTGCATACGCACAAACAACAGTCAGAGTTTTCCCCCCTACAACCCTTAGGCGCAGGGAGGCGACCCTCTCGTCTACCGGGGTAAACTCCAACACCGCGGCGCTCATCCGGGGATTTATGAGTATCCCCACACCCGCCCGGCGCCTCACGCCCTTGGCAACTCCGGAGAAGAATAAAGTCCAACCCTTATCCAGGAGTACGGTACCAGAGCTGAGACTGTGCGTGGAGGTAAGCCCCACCAGATCTAACTGATAGCGCTCCACCTGCCTCACAAGCTCCGGTTCCTTTCCCCACAGCGAGGTGACGTTCCACGTCCCCAGAGCCAGCTTCTGCCGCCCGGGTCTGGTCCGTCGAGACCCCTGACCTTCGCTGCCACCCATGTGGCTGCGCACCCGACCCCAACGGGTCTTCCCACAGGTGGTGGGCCCATGAGATGAAGAGAGGGGGGGTGCCACGTATTTTGTTCGGGCTATGCCCGACCGGGCTCCGTGGCAAACCCGGCCACCAGACGCTCGCCATCGAGCCCTCCGTCTGGGCCTAGCTCCAGACGGGGGCCCCGGGCTTCCTCCGGGCTGGGTCCCATCTCCTCTTGTATCGATATTCATTGAGGGTTTTTGAACCATTCTTAGTCTGGCCCCTCACCTGAGACCACTCTGCCATGAGAGACCCTACCAGGAGCACAAGGCTCCAGACAACACAGCCCTCAGGGTCACAGGGACACGCAAACCTCTCCACCACGATAAGGTGACAGTTCAAGGAGAGGTAAAACATTTTCACCACTTTCTAATTTTCTGCAAATTTTGGTAGGAATTTGAGCACGTTAAAGCCTCAAAACGCCAATTCATTTGCCTGAAAAATAATGATAACCAGTCAGGGAAATGTCTGTGTCTCCTCCCTTCACAGATGTGTCAGTGTAAGAAACAGTGAACAACAATCTGTGAACTGTGGGAGCTGAGTCACTGCAGGGAGTGAATGAGAGGGGGAGGAGCAGAGATCTGTTTCTGTTCAGAGGAAGTGAATCTGTTCTGCAGTCTCTGGCAGCAGCTGAAATGGCGGAACAAGAAACTCAACTGGACAGAGAAAGATTCTGCTGCTCGATCTGTCTGGATCTACTGAAGGATCCGGTGACTACTGGATCTGGACACAGCTACTGTAAGAGCTCTATTAACACCCACTGGGACAAAGGGAGGGAGAGAGGAAGCTACAGCTGCCCTCAGTGTAGACAGACCTTCACACTGAGACCTGTCCTGATGAAAAGCACCATGTTAGCTGATTTAGTGGAGGAGCTGAAGAAGACTGGACTCTCAGCTGCAACTGCTGATCACTGCTATGCTGGATCTGGAGATGTGGCCTGTGATGTCTGCACTGGGAGAAAACTGAAAGCTCTCAAGTCCCGTTTGGTTTGTTTGGCCTCTTATTGTGAAAACCACCTCCAGCCTCATCTTCAGTCAGCTCCATTGAAAAAGCACAAGCTGGTGGAGCCCTCGGAGAAGCTCCAGGAGAACATCTGCTCTCGTCACGACGAGGTGATGAAGATGTTCTGCCGCACTGATCAGCAGTGTATCTGTTATCTCTGCTCTGTGGAGGAACATAAAGACCACGACACAGTGTCAGCTGCAGCAGAAAGGACTGAGAGGCAGAGAGAGCTCGGGCTGAGGAGAAAAACCATCCAGCAGAGAGTCCAGGACACAGAGAAGACATGAAGCTGCTTCAACAGGAGGAGAAGGCCGTCAATGGCTCTGCTGATAAAGCAGTGAAGGACAGTGAGGAGATCTTCACTGAGATGATCCGTCTGCTGGAGAAAAGAAGCTCTGATGTGAAGCAACAGATCAGATCCCAGCAGCAAACTGAAGTGAGTCGAGTCAGAGAGCTTCAGGAGAGACTGGAGCAGGAGATCACTGAGCTGAAGAGGAAAGACCATGAACTGAAGCAGCTCTCAGACACAGAGGACCACAACCAGTTTCTACACAACTACCCCTCACTGCCACCACTCAGTGAATCTACACACTCATCCAGCATCGGGATCCGTCCTCTGAGGAACTTTGAGGACGTGACAGCAACTGTGTCACAGGTCAGAGGTCGACTACAGGACATTCTGAGTGAGACAGAGACAAGGATTTTACAGATTGTGTCTCAAGTGGATGTTTTACTGCCACAACCAGAGCCAGAGACCAGAGCTGACTTCTTAAGATATTCACAGGAAATCACACTGGATCCAAACACACTAAACGGACATCTGTTATTATCTGAGGGAAACAGAAAAGTAACATGGACATGTAACGCACAGTCTTATTCTGATCACCCAGACAGATTCACTCATCAGCCTCAGGTCCTGAGAAGAGAGAGTCTGACTGGACGTTGTTACTGGGAGGTGGATGTGGGGGGGAGAGGAGTAGTTTGTGTAGCAGTCATATACAATAATATCAGCAGAGCAGGAAACTCAGTTGAATGCGGATTTGGATTCAATGATAAATCTTGGTCGTTAGTTTGTGTTGGAAACAGTTATAACTTTTATTACAACAGCATCTACACTCCAGTGTCAGGGCCTGTGTCCTCCAGAGTAGGAGTGTACCTGGATCACAGTGCAGGTGTTCTCTCCTTCTACAGAGTCTCTGACACCATGACTCTCCTCCACAGAGTCCAGACCACATTCATTCAGCCTCTCTATGCTGGAGTTAGGGTTAATTGTTCTGGAGCCACAGCTGAGTTCTGTAAACTGAAATAGACTTGAGTCATTAAAAGCAATGATTTAGATACTGTGTGTAAATCTTTAACTTCTTTTGTCTCCATGTTTGTTGATCAAAGTTCGTCGTGGTGACGTTTCTGCTCTGCACAGAGATCTGCTGTCAATCAAACACTGACCTTCCTTTATCACACAGATTTACTTCTGACTTTGTAAAGACAGAAATCTATAATTACACTGACATGAATGTGTTTGAAAGAACTAATGTTGCTGTTGTTTTCTAAATCAATGTAGAAATCAGGTTGTGTGATGTTTTAGAACCTGTGTTGATCCTGTTCCTCATCAATGAGATGATTGTTTGTTCTTTTCTTTTCCACATGTGAGATGGAGGTGCAACAAACTGATTGTGTTTCCATGAACTCACTGAACAAGAGTCACTGAACAGACTTTACTGATGAAATGATCAATGACCTCAGAGCGTCAACATGTCCAACTGATCAACTACATGCTGGTTGGATTTACAGAGCATCAGTGTTATGGGAGGTTTGTCCTCATGGTATTCACATATTTAGTGAACAGGCATATTGATCTGCTGCTGCGTAGGTTTCTGTTCTTTTAGATCTTCCTGATCTGAACTAGCAGTTCCATTGGAGAGTGTCCTGATCGAGTCCCTCTGAGGGTTTGTCCTGCAGCTCTCATCACATGTGCTGTATTTCTAATCATGAAATGAGAAACTCAGTTGGATCCCGACTACTGGTGATGATATGAAGCTCCTGAATATAATTTCCTATTTCTTTGTTCAATAAACAGCGATAATCAGTCATTACTAATGTTTGCAGCTTTTTTAATTAGATTTGTAACCACATTCATCAGTGTTTCTTATAACTTAGAGATAAATACCAGCTAATGTTCAGGGAATTATGAGAAACTTTAAATAGGGGACTCATAAATCGAACCTATACCAACATTTTTTACTATGTGATTTTAAGTGATGTGGGTTTGTGCTATTAACGTGTTTTCGTGCAGGTGAATTCACCTTGTCGAGGCGAAGGCAGCAGAACGGAGCCTTCTGCGCCAGAAGGTGGCAGTAATGCACCCGGAAGCTGTTTGCCAACCATCATTATAAAAAGAAGAAGAAGTACTGTTGTTAACCTGCTACGCTAACATCCAACCGAACATGATGCTACTCGGCTAAATGCGTTCGGATCAACTCTTCTACTACACACGTGGTTTTGTTGTGTTTATAGCACTTGTCGGCAGAAGTAAAGCAAGTCGCCATCTTCCGTATTCGGTCTTCGCTGCGTTCTCTGAGAAGTTAGTTGTCTAAAGCGTTCGAATGGAAATGTCAACAATCCAGAGTTTAAGACAGTTTATCCACGAGAGGTTACACACTGCTGCTGAAGACATATTTGGATGTTTTGAAGCGACTGTCACAAAGTACGAGGAGGAGATCGGTCGTCAGCGCAGACTGCTGGATGTAACTTTGAAACCTGTAGTAAAGCTGCAGAGAATAGGTCTGTATCACCTGAGTTAGCGAACTATACACCACACTTATAACCCCTGCTAGACTAAAAACATGGGCTCTTTTATCATGACTTCTGTCCATTGTCTCCTCCAGAGCTCCCACTGCGAAATGTCTGTATCAAGGAAGAGTTTCCTGACCTGCTGGAGCGGAACCCCAGTCCAGACCAAGAGGAGCCAGAACCTCCACAGATTAAGGAGCAGAAGGAGCAGCAGGAGGAGCACTGCATCGGTCTGTCTCCTTTTGAAACCACATTTAAATTCACTTGATTTTTGCATGTATCTGCACCAAATTGCAAACACTCATAACTAGCATTAATCTATAATTTACATACGTCTGTCTATTGCCTCCTCTAGAGCTCCCAGAGCAACATTGTCTTAATGAGGAGGAGTTTCCATCTGACCAGCAGCTCTGGAACCTTGAGAGGAACCCCAGTCTGGACCAAGAGGAGCCAGAACCTCCACAGATTAAAGAGGAGGAGGAGCACTGCATCGGTCTGGAAATAGAGCAGCTTGTACTGAAGCAGGAGGATCAAGATAACCTTTTGTTGAATCCTACTTTCAAGGAAAGTGACCACAGTGAAGCAGAACCAAGTGACCACCAGCTCCTCTCCCACAGCTCAGCTCAGAGCCAAGATCTCAACGGAGGCCAGCATGGAAACTCAAAATCAGTTAGTAATGCAGAGCAGGCATCAGAAAAGGGACATCATGTCATCACAAGAGCAAAAGGGAGCACAAGTCCCAGTAACCTTTCATGTAGCTCTACCATGTCAAAGATTGTGCCGAATATCCGCAAGAGTAAAAAGGTTTTCGAGTGCGACACTTGTGGAAAAGTCTTTAAGTGGAAGTCAATATTAAATAGACATCTTAAGGTTCACATGGGCGAGAAACCTTTTTCTTGCAAAACCTGTGGGAAAAGTTTTGCGCGTTGCAATAACCTGCAGAGACACGAGAGAACGCACACAGGTGAGAAACCATATCTTTGCAAAACCTGTGGAAAAAGATTTGGTTACAAGTCAGCACTAAAAACACATATGAGACTCCACAGAGGTCAGAACCTGCATTCTTGCGAAAGGTGTGAAAAAAGTTTCACAACTAGCACAAAGTTGAAGATCCACGAGAGAACACACACAGGCGAGAAACCTTTTTCTTGCAAAACTTGTGGGAGAAGTTTTAGTCTGAGAACTACCCTACAGGTCCACGAGAGAACACACACGGGGGAGAAACCTTTTTCTTGCAAAACTTGTGGGAGAAGTTTTAGCAAAAGAAATAACCTGCAGGTCCACGAGAGAACGCACACGGGCGAGAAACCTTTTTTTTGCAAAACTTGTGGGAAAAGTTTTAGTGCGAAAAAAACCCTGCAGTATCACGAGAGAACTCACACGGGGGAGAAGCCTTTTTCTTGCAAAACTTGTGGGAAAAGTTTTAGTGCGAGAAAAACCCTGCAGTATCACGAGAGAACTCACACGGGGGAGAAGCCTTTTTCTTGCAAAACTTGTGGGAAAAGTTTTACACATGGATGTAGTTTGAAAGTTCACATGAGAAGCCATAAAGGGGAGGAGTCGTATCCATGTACAACTTGTGGTGAAAGATTTGTTATCAAATCACTTCTAACAAAACATTTGATGACCCACACATAGCAAAACTGATATTTTTGTAAAATGATGTAAAGATCTCTCACTTGCCAGTTTATACAAAGTCCACAGGAGAATACATCCAGTTGAGAAGCCACACCATGGCAACAGGAGAGGGATAAGATTTGCTCATTAGTTTTCAAAGAAGTTGTTACTTAATTATTGTTTCATTAAATAAAAATACAACAGTTAACGAAAACGACACTGGAAATGTTTCAGGGGGACAAAAAAGTTATGAACCTTGTTGTAGTTCAATGCTTTATGAAGTTCCATCACCACTGACGAGGAGCAGACTTCAATAACTTCACAAAGCATTGAACTACAGCCAGGTTCATCACTTACATCTACACAAGAGAGATAGTGTACATTTGCATTAGCTGCATCTCTGCAACTGAATGTGGAAAATATCCCATCGAGGAGACATCACAATATCTTTGATGCAGTACATGGTCAACAACATTTGCTGAAGTACTCACGTTTCTGTTCTTCATGTGACTGTCATTGACATTTACATCTGCAAAGGAAGTGATGTTTTCATCCATGTCTCTTTGTTTATTAATTTATCAGCCATTTATACCAGATGATGCAGGAAGGGGACGGGGGTGAGAGAAATTGATTGGGTTTAAGGGGCAGATCCAGGATATGTTATTATCGCTGAATGTTGAGAGATGTCAATGTGTCAGGAAAGACTGTGGAACAATAAGTAAAAATCTGACATATTGGTGGTACAGAAATTTATAAGAACACAGTATGTGGGGCAGATTATCAGATGACTTCACTTTTTCTTTTCTTTTTCTATTACAAAGAAGAAAATATGTTGTTAATGTGTACACAGTCCTAAATTACTCACTGTAAATGGTTATTATTTGTACTACGTGCATTCAATACTTCAGTGCAGTTGCAGTTCATTAAAGTTTCTTGAAATATGATGATTGTATTTTATGTTGTTTCACATTGAATCTGTGTTTGTCTGTAAATTATCAAAAAAACTCCTGGACATCAACATGAAACTGGGTGAAAAGATGTGGTCAGGTGATCTTGATGTATAACATCTTACACATTTAGAGGACTATCATTCATAAGTGTGTGTAACTTGGTGCTGCTGGATTGAATGGAAACAAGTACGATACATGGAAACACTGAAGAATACTTTGTTTTAGAATGATATCAACAAAGGAGACAGGAAGTTAAATATCCACTTCAAATTAATCAGACAGAGCTGAATATTACAGAAATGCTGCAGAGGAGTTCATTGAAGTACATGATTGTTTTTATATCTCTAATTGATGCTGGAATTACAATGAGAATTTAATGTTTTAGTCCTGAATCAGTTTTGAGACACACTCCAATCCAGAAGGTGGCAGTAATGCACCAGGAAGCTGTTTGCCAACATTCATCAATAGGAGAAGAAGAAGTACTGTTGTTAGCCTGCTATACATAGATATATATATATTTATATAAAAGGCTAGATGTCTCGGCCAACGGAGTCGAACGTCCGCACATTGCGGCCATCTTGCCACAGGCAGCTCTCCCACCCATAACATTGTGTTGGTAGTGGTACATGTACTTTTTAAATAAAATTAAATAAAATAATTCTTGAGGTATATTTGTAAAGGGAAATCTTGTACCTATATTAGAACATTCTATTTTTTTTTAAATAAAATAATTCATGTATGCGGTGTCATTACTACACCTCTGACGTTTATAACAAACCAAAACATTTTAAAAATCGTTTGAAAATTTAGCAAGTTATGGTTATTTAAAAAGTACATGTACCACTACCATCACAATGTTATCAATTTCTACAAGATTAATCTTCATATTAAGATAAATACTTTTTGTATTACACTTTGTATCAAAAATAAAACAAAATAAGCAAATTAGGCAAAATCTCAATAAATATGCGTACCTATAAACTCTTGAAGCTACAGATTTTCTTAGGTGATCACAATGTTTACAGTGTAAGAATTCTGGTTTGATATTTCTAATTGTTTCTCTGTAGATGTCCTGGTTGTGTGTGTGTGTGTGTGTGTGTGTGTGTGTGTGTGTGTGTGTGTGTGTGTGTGTGGAATTATAAATACAATTGTATACAAACACAGGACTTTTTTAAAAGAAAGAAAACAAGCATTTAATTGATATACAGACATTTTATATCCAACCTTGCTATTATCAGTAGAATGTTAACTTATAGTGAAAAATACAAAACAGCAGGTTTATTCCATGTGTTACAAGGTAGAGTCCAGGTACTGGTAGGAGTCCAGGTATGGGAATAATGATGAGAGCTCATACAATAATATGATTTTACAACTATTGCCTCCCTTGCATTTGCAGTACTTGCAACAATGGATACCAGCTACCCGACAGGGACATCCATTATTGTGTGCACACTTGCCACATGAGCAGGGATCTGACAAACCTTCAGGTTTTGAGATTACAATCTCAGGGACTAATAAACTGCCCTTTCTTACAAAACCATAAGCATCTGCATTGAAGATTGAGGTGGCGTCTGTAAAAGATGCTTGGACCCAAAGCTGCTGTTGATAATACGCTCTTTGTAAATGTTTTCTTGCATTAGCTGAGGTGCAAGCAGTCCTCTCAGAGTCCATCTTGAAGACATGACTATCGAACGCAGCAATTCCCAGGTCGTCAAATGTCTCCATGTCTGTTGATGGTTTGAGACATTTGACCAAGAATGTTCCCGCCATTTGTATTTCACTCTCTGTTAGCTGGTGTCGTCGCCAGGCACTAAACTTGACCTCGCCTCCGGCGATTGGACAAACGTGTTTGTTGATCCAGGATTTGAGAAGGAATAATTAGACACTTATACATGAAGTTTTGGAAATTGAATATTTATTGTATAAGAACAATACTTACAGAGAGTCTCTGGGGTTCTGCCGGACACGTCACCAGGTTCACTGGATCATGTCGAGAAGAAGCCCCGTTTAATCCTAAATCCACAGTATATATAATCAGACACAGGGTGGGCACAGAGGCGGTTCTTTGTCTTTGAGGGAATTCAGTTATTGGCCAGAGGTATACTGTTTCCTCAAAGTGCTGTTTTTTGCAAGCACATCAGTTGTAACGGAAAATTCAACCGACCAGGTGTCCCACTACTGTGGCCTTGGCAAACAGGGAGCCTGCTACAGCGGAGAGACACAGCAGATTAGACATAGGAGGATTTAATATCTTTTTCTCACCACGTTTCATGAAGCACCTCATTGTATTAGTTCTGGCACGTCCTCTCTCTTTCCTAAGCACCCTGTCTGTCTCACAGTTTGTTTGAGGAACCAACTGTCATTAACATTTTTTTTGTTATACAGGTTACAGTGACAGTTTATACTTTGTATTGTGCATTATTGATTATATAGACTATACAGCTAATATTTATTCACAGGATACAGGTAAAATACAGTCACAAGATACAGAGAGACATAGATATCTCAACACTGTGGACAGTTGCAATTGAGAATAAGAGAAGAGTTGTCTGGTTTGCATCCGTGTTCAAAGTTAAGTTGAATTTTTGCATCAAGTGGTAATATTGATCTTTTCACTGAATAAACTGCAAATGCACTGAAGTATTGAATACACATAGTACAAAAGAATAACCATTTACAGTGAGTCATTTAGGACAGTTTACACATTAACAACATATTTTCTTCTTTTGTAATAGGGAAAAAAAGAAAAGGGAAGTCATCTGATAATCTGCCCCACATACTTTGTTCTTATAAATTTCTGTACCACAAATATGTCAGATTTGTACATCTTGATCCACAGTCTTTCCTGACACATTAACAACATCTCTCAACATTAAGTGATAATAACATATCCTGGAACTGCCCCTTAAACCCAATCAATTTCTCTCACCCCCGTCCCCTTCCTGCACCATCTGGTATAAATGGCTGACACATGAATAAACAAAGAGACATGGGTGAATACATCACTTCCTTTGCAGATGTAATTATCAATGACAGTCACATGAAGAGCAGAAACGTGGGTACTTCAGCAAATGTTGTTGACCATGTACTGCATCAAAGATATTGTGATGTCTCCTCAATGGGATATTTCCCACATTCAGTTGCAGAGATGCAGCTAATGTAAATGTACAAACTCTTGTGTAGATGTAAGTGATGAACCTGGCTGTAGTTCAATGCTTTGTGAAGTTATTGAAGTCTGCTCCTCATCAGTGGTGATGGAACTTCATAAAGCATTGAACTACATCAAGGTTCATCTCAGGTTGGTCTCCTGGAAACATTTCCAGTGTCATTTTCGCTAACTGTTGTATCTTTAATTAATGAATCAATAACTAAGTAACAACTTCTTTGACAATGCTTGAGCAAATCAAATCCCTCTCCTGTTGCCATGGTGTGGCTTCTCAACTGGATGTATTCTCATGTGGACTTAGTATAACTGACAAGTCAGAGATCTTTACAACATTTTACAAAAACATCAGTTTTGCAATGTGTGGGTCATCAAATGTTTTGTTAGAAGTGATTTGATAACAAATCTATCACCACAAGTTGTACATGGATACGACTTCTCACCTTTATGGCTTCTCATGTGGACTTTCAAGCTAGATCCACGAGTAAAACTTTTCCCACAAGTTTTGCAAGAAAAAGGCTTCTCCCCCGTGTGTGTTCTCTCGTGATACTGCAGGGTAGTTCTCTGACTAAAACTTCTCCCACAAGTTTTGCATGAAAAGGGTTTCTCGCCTGTGTGCGTTCTCTCGTGTCTCTTCAGGTGATTACTCCGAATAAAACTTTTCCTACAAGTTTTGCAAGAAAAAGGCTTCTCCCCCGTGTGCGTTCTCTCGTGATCCTGCAGGGTAGTTCTCTGACTAAAACTTCTCCCACAAGTTTTGCAAGAAAAAGGCTTCTCCCCCGTGTGAGTTCTCTCGTGGACCTGTAGGGTAGTTCTCAGTCTAAAACTTCTCCCACAAGTTTTGCAAGAAAAAGGCTTCTCGCCCGTGTGCGTTCTCTTGTGGACCTGCAGGTTATTTCTTTTGCTAAAACTTCTCCCACAAGTTTTGCATGAAAAGGGTTTCTCGCCTGTGTGCGTTCTCTCGTGTCTCTTCAGGTGATTACTCCGAATAAAACTTTTCCTACAAGTTTTGCAAGAAAAAGGCTTCTCCCCCGTGTGCGTTCTCTCGTGATCCTGCAGGGTTGTTCTCAGACTAAAACTTCTCCCACAAGTTTTGCAAGAAAAAGGTTTCTCACCAGTGTGCGTTCTCTCGTGTCTCTGCAGGTTATTTCTCATTTTAAAACTTCTCCTACAGGTTTTGCAAGAAAAAGGTTCCTCACCTGTGTGCACCTTAAGATGTCTATTTAATAATGACTTCCACTTAAAGACTTTTCCACAAGTGTCGCACTCGAAAACCTTTTTACTCTTGCGGATATTCGGCACAATCTTTGACATGGTAGAGCTACATGCAAGCTTACTGGGACTTGTTCTCCCTTTTGCTCTTGTGATGACATGATGTCCCTTTTCTGATGCCTGCTCTGCATTACTAACTGATTTTGAGTTTCCATGCTGGCCTCCGTTGAGATCTTGGCTCTGAGCTGAGCTGTGGGAGAGGAGCTGGTGGTCACTTGGTTCAGGTTCACTGTGGTCACTTTCCTTGAAAGTAGGATTCAACAAAAGGTGATCTTGATCCTCCTGCTTCAGTACAAGCTGCTCTATTTCCAGACCGATGCAGTGCTCCTCCTCCTCTTTAATCTGTGGAGGTTCTGGCTCCTCTTGGTCCAGACTGGGGTTCCTCTCAAGGTTCCAGAGCTGCTGGTCAGATGGAAACTCCTCCTCATTAAGACAATGTTGCTCTGGGAGCTCTAGAGGAGGCAATAGACAGACGTATGTAAATTATAGATTAATGATAGTTATGAGTGTTTGCAATTGTGTGCAGATACATGCAAAAATCAAGTGAATTTAAATGTGTTTTCAAAAGGAGACAGACCGATGCAGTGCTCCTCCTGCTGCTCCTTAATCTGTCGAGGTTCTGGCTCCTCTTGGTCTGGACTGGGGTTCCTCTCCAGCAGGTCAGCAGGAAACTCTTCCTTGATACAGACATGTCGCTGTGGGAGCTCTGGAGGAGACAATGGACAGAAGTCATGATAAAAGAGCCCATGTTTTTAGTCTAGCAGGGATTATAAGTGTGGTGTATAGTTCGCTAACTCAGGTGATACAGACCTATTCTCTGCAGCTTTACTACAGGTTTCAAAGTTACATCCAGCAGTCTGCGCTGACGACCGATCTCCTCCTCGTACTTTGTGACAGTCGCTTCAAAACATCCAAATATGTCTTCAGCAGCAGTGTGTAACCTCTCGTGGATAAACTGTCTTAAACTCTGGATTGTTGACATTTCCATTCGACCGCTTTAGAAAACTAACTTCTCCGAGAACGAAGCGAAGACCGAATACGGAAGATGGCGACTTGCTTTACTTCTGCCGACAAGTGTTATAAACAAAACCACGTGTGTAGTAGAAGAGTTGATCTGAAAGCATTTAGCCGAGTAGCATCATGTTCGGTTGGATGTTAGCGTAGCAGGCTAACAACAGTACTTCTTCTTCTTTTTATAATGATGGTTGGCAAACAGCTTCCGGGTGCATTACTGCCACCTTCTGGCGCAGAAGGCTCCGTTCGGCTGCCTTCGCCTCGACAAGGTGAATTCACCTGCACGAAAACACGTTAATAGCACAAACCCACATCACTTAAAATCACACAGTAAAAAATATTGGTATAGGTTGATTTATGAGTCCCATATTTAAAGTTTCTCATAATTCCCTGAACATTAGCTGGTATTTATCTCTAAGTTATAAGAAACACTGATGAATGTGGTTAAAAATCTAATTAAAAAAGCTGCAAACATTAGTAATGACTGATTATCGCTGTTTATTGAACAAAGAAATAGGAAATTATATTCAGGAGCTTCATATCATCACCAGTAGTCGGGATCCAACTGAGTTTCTCATTTCATGATTAGAAATACAGCACATGTGATGAGAGCTGCAGGACAAACCCTCAGAGGGACTCGATCAGGACACTCTCCAATGGAACTGCTAGTTCAGATCAGGAAGATCTAAAAGAACAGAAACCTACGCAGCAGCAGATCAATATGCCTGTTCACTAAATATGTGAATACCATGAGGACAAACCTCCCATAACACTGATGCTCTGTAAATCCAACCAGCATGTAGTTGATCAGTTGGACATGTTGACGCTCTGAGGTCATTGATCATTTCATCAGTAAAGTCTGTTCAGTGACTCTTGTTCAGTGAGTTCATGGAAACACAATCAGTTTGTTGCACCTCCATCTCACATGTGGAAAAGAAAAGAACAAACAATCATCTCATAGATGAGGATCAGGATCAACACAGGTTCTAAAACATCACACAACCTGATTTATACATTGATTTAGAAAACAACAGCAACATTAGTTCTTTCAAACACATTCATGTCAGTGTAATTATAGATTTCTGTCTTTACAAAGTGAGAAGTAAATATGTGTGATAAAGGAAGGTCAGTGTTTGATTGACAGCTGATCTCTGTGCGGAGCAGAAACGTCACCACGACGAACTTTGATCAACAAACATTGAGATAAAAGAAGTTAAAGATTTACACACATAATCTAAACATTGCTTTTAATGACTCAAGTCTATTTCAGTTTACAGAACTCAGCTGTGGCTCCAGAACAATTAACCCTAACTCCAGCATAGAGAGGCTGAATGAATGTGGTCTGGACTCTGTGGAGGAGAGTCATGGTGTCAGAGACTCTGTAGAAAGACAGAACACCTGCACTGTGATCCAGGTACACTCCTACTCTGGAGGACACAGGCCCTGACACTGGAGTGTAGATGCTGTTGTAATAAAAGTTATAATTGTTTCCAACACAAACTAACGACCAAGATTTATCATTGAATCCAAAATCCCATTCAAGTAAAACTCCTGCTCTTCTGATATTCTTGTATGTGACTGCTACAAAAACTCCTCCCAACCCCACCTCCACCTCCCAGTAACAACGCCCAGTCAGACTCTCTCTACTCAGAACCTGAGGCCAATAAGTGAACCTGTCTGGATGATTAGAATAAGACTGATCTTCACTCATGTGTGTTACTTTTCTGTTTCCCTCAGATAATAACAGCTCTGTGTGTGCTGTGTTTGGATCCAGTGTGATTTCCTGTGAATATCTTAAGAAGTCTCTGGTTCTGGTTGTGGCAGTAAAACATCCACTTGAGACACAATCTGTAAAATCTCTGTCTCTGTCTCATTCAGAATGTCCTGTAGTCGACCTCTGACCTGTGACACAGTTGCTGTCACGTCCTCAAAGTTCCTCAGAGGACGGATCTCGATGCTGGATGAGTGTGTAGATTCACTGAGTGGTGGCAGTGAGGGGTAGTTGTGTAGAAACTGGTTGTGGTCCTCTGTGTCTGCGAGCTGCTTCAGTTCATGGTCTTTCCTCTTCAGCTCAGTGATCTCCTGCTCCAGTCTCTCCTGAAGCTCTCTGACTCGACTCACTTCAGTTTGCTGCTGGGATCTGATCTGTTGCTTCACATCAGAGCTTCTTTTCTCCAGCAGACGGATCATCTCAGTGAAGATCTCCTCACTGTCCTTCACTGCTTTATCAGCAGAGCCATTGACGGTCTTCTCCTCCTGTTGAAGCAGCTTCATGTCTTTCTCTGTGTCCTGGACTCTCTGCTGGATTATTTGTCTTCTCAGCCCGAGCTCTCTCTGCCTCTCAGTCCTTTCTGCTGCAGCTGACACTGTGTTGTGGTCTTTATGTTCCTCCATAGAGCAGAGATAACAGATACACTGCTGATCAGTGTGGCAGAACATCTTCATCACCTCGTCGTGACGAGAGCAGATGTTCTCCTGGAGCTTCTCCGAGGGCTCCACCAGCTTGTGCTTTTTCATTGGAGCTGACTGAAGATGAGGCTGGAGGTGTTTTTCACAATAAGAGGCCAAACAAACCAAACAGGACTTGAGAGCTTTCAGTTTTCTCCCAGTGCAGACATCACAGGCCACATCTTCAGATCCAGCATAGCAGTGATCAACAGGAGCAGCTAGGAGTCCAGTCTTCTTCAGCTCCTCCGCTAAATCAGCTAACATGGTGCTTTTCACCAGGACAGGTCTCAGTGTGAAGGTCTGTCTACACTGAGGACAGCTGTAGCTTCCTCTCTCCCTCCCTTTGTCCCAGTGGGTGTTAATACAGCTCTTACAGTAGCTGTGTCCACAGCCAGTAGTCACCGGATCCTTCAGTAGATCCAGACAGATCGAGCAGCAGAATCTTTCTCTGTCCAGTTGATTTTCTTGCTGCGCCATTTCAGCTGCTGCCAGAGACTGCAGAACAGATTCACTTCCTCTGAACAGAACAGATCTCTGCTCCTCCCCCTCTCATTCACTCCCTGCAGTGGCTCCCACAGTTCACAGATTGTTGTTCACTGGTTCTTACACTGACACATCTGTGAAGGGAGGAGACACAGACATATCCTGGTTATTATTATTTTTCAGACAAATGAATTGGCTTTTTGAGGCTTTAACATGCTCATATTGCCAAAATTTACAGAAAATTAGAAAGTGTTGAAAATGTACGAATCCTTCAGGAAATTTCGAAGGGCGTGGGAAAATGGCTCAAGGGTGCCCCCCCAGAACGTGTTCAAATTGACCGATCTTCACAAAAATCGATGACCAGACAAACAAAAAAGAAAATCGCAACAGGAAGCCTGCTTTTTTGCATTTCGTGGCCATTTGGCCATATTCCAAATTTTTACTTTGAGCTACTTGTTTCTCATCTGTAACATTGATTTAATTTCTGTGTCTGTGCTGTTGCTGTTGCTGTGTGATCTTCAAATTGCTTTTGATTGTTCTTTTTGTTTGCTTTTTAACTGATTCCAATTGTTTGCCTTACATTTTTCATCATGAACTTCTAAAGCACCTTGTAACCGTTTTTCAAAGTATTATTACTATAATTACTTGTTTCAATATTCCTAAAGGGACTACCACCGTCTTACTAAACAATAGTATTTATTGGTCATTTTAAATAGTTAACAGCATACACAATTATTTTAAATGTTTTTAGGTTGCAGTTACATACGCAATTGTATTAATGAGTTGATTACCCGACACTTAATATATTTTTGGAGCATCTCACATTAAGTAGTAAGTATATCTAATCATTTCATTAGCACATTATGGGGGAGTATGGTAATAAGATTATTTAGCAAAACAATGTGTTTTCACTTATTGGTTATTTTGTGCAGGCATATGGCATTTTTAACTTAATAAATGTGTATATATTAATTTATATCATTTGAACTATAATGTTGGCAGTCTTAATAGAGTTGGGTTCTCATGATTTTCGGCGTTGAAACAAACCAATAAACCAAATAAAGAAGCAGAGGCAGCAGAACTTAACAACCATTTTTTGAAGCTGTCATTTTATTCGTCAGCTGTAAATTATCTTGCTAATTACATTCATAAATCAGAATTAAGAGAAATAATCAATGTTTTGTAATCTGTAAACCTGCTTTATTAAAGGACTGAATTCAACCTTTCCTGGATCCGCTCCCAAATTGCAGGGGTTCTTCTTTCTTCCGCAAAACGTCTGTAGTTTTTGAGTAATCTGGCTGCACTACAGACAGACAGTAATGAAAACAACTTCCTGAGCCGAGGTTATTATATGAAATGTAGGATCCACAGTTTCTGGAGCTTCACACACAACAGAGATGAAACAATTAGGATATCTCAGTCTTTGTTGCTTTGATGCGTCTCTTCTTAATCACCAGAGTGTCCCTTTAATGGACTCTCACTGGAGTCATGTCCTTCTCTTCATTCAACCCTTACCAAGAAATAATGAATGACTGAATCTTAAGTGCTGATTTGATCTCACACAATTGCAGTTAAAAGAAATCTTAAATTGCAAAACTCTACATCACAACATATAAACACAACTTGTTCTTGAGCCAGAGTCTTAACTAGCGCCGCTGCCTGTTGACTTGTGTCTGTCTCCACCTCTCTCGCGTCCAGCGGCCGTTGTTCTGGGCCACCTCGTGCAGCAGGTCCATGAAGGCGTACTCGTTGCCATACAGCAGCGTTGCGTCATCTGGCGAGGCTCCACCAGAGGGAGCCTTTGAGGCGGTGCTTCTGTCTGCCCCCTGTCTGCTCGTCACAGCTTGTTTTGGTTCATTCCTCTGCTCTGATTGGCTGGAGGCCTTCTGCCTGGGGTTTCCTGCAAATCCAGGGTCTTGATTTGGGGTTTTAGGACTCGTTCGTCTCTCTGAGTCCTGGCCCTCTTGCTCTCTGTCCGTGGGGGCCGGAGCCTCGCTGAAAGATGAGGTCTTGTAGTTTGGTTCTAAGGACTGAGTAGGATTCGTTTTCATGAGAACTGCATTCGTCTCTTGAGAATCTTGGTTTTGAGAAGTTCTTAAATCTTCCATTTGATTTTGGTCCATTTCTTCTTCCTTCTTGTCAGAATTGGAGGGACGCTCCAGTTTGTTTCCATTCTTCTTCACTTCACCGGGGAACTTCTCCGTCTCATCTCCCTCCTCCTTCATTTGACATCTTTCCTGCCACTGAACTGCAGTCGGAGGCCAGGTGGAAATCCTCCCCATCACATTCCCCGTCTGCGACCCTTGACCTGAACCTTCATTGGACCGTTTGTTGACATTCTCAGGATTCGTTTGGTTCTGATCGGTGCCGATGCTCAGATAAGGTTCAGTGTCAGCGCCCACAGAAACACACTGAGGGTTTTCATCCATCCTATTGCCGTCATCAGATTGTTTCTCATTATTCTCACTCATGTTTTCTGCCTGATTTCCACTTGTTGCTTCCGCTTCATTTTCCAGTTTCTTCCCTGTGTCTCCTTGGTTCTCTGCGTCTTGTGACTGAGCCTCCAGGTCGTTCTGCACAGTCCACACTGAACTGTCCCCACACACCCCAGAAGCAGAGATGAAGAGAACAGCGTCAGCCGACTTGGCTCGGACTCCAGTGAACGGCCTCCTCCAGGCCTCCTCCGGGTCTCTGCTCTCTGAGCCTCCTGCAGAATCATCGGGACTCGAACCTCTCGCTGCTTCAGACTCGTCTCTCTCTTCTTTCGGCGTCACAGCTTTGTGGCTCAGTCTCCTCCGGTGCTGCACGGCCAGGACACACAACACACACAGCGCCACACACAGGACCACTGCAGAGGAGAGAGGTGTCAGAGAGGAAGATGTCTAGTTGTTGATAAACAGGTAAAGATATAAAATATAGAATTAACTCACCTATCACAGTGATGAGTGTGCACACTGTAGTTGTATTGGATGATGGTTCTGAAGTCAAACATGTTTCTAGAAGAAACAACAGAAATATGAAGCATTAATTATCAATGCAATGGATGAGTGATATCGGAATTTTGTAAAAGGACCAAAGAAAGAACCAAACTCACCAGTTTCTCCAGATTGTGAGGTGACAGACGTCTCTGTCTCCGTCTCCATCTTCGTCTCTGTCTCCGTCTCTGATGATGGGGACGTCACAGGTGTTGCTATTGGAACAACAGAGATGCTTAACTATAAACACACACGTACAGTAAGTCCATGCAGTCCTCTTAGTGAGATATGTAATACTTTAATATTTAAATCTGTATCAAAACACACGCATTTAGAGATTCATGACACTGAGTTATAGTTGGTATTTATCATGCAGCTGTGGCGCCCTCTGCTGGTGAAATACTATAAACAATTTAGGATCAGAGAAATCAAGTGTTTCCAGGATTTGAAGTGAGAAACTCAGAAGCAGCAGATTTACTGGAGGCTCTCGGCCCATCGGTGGGTTCAGTGTGACCAGGTTGTGACTGGGACGTGGATCCTGGCGCCGGTGACACCATGCACACCGTCACGTTCCACGCCGGTTGACCCCTGAGGGCAGGAGGCGTCTCGCAGGTGACCTCCGTGGGTCGGTCCAGCTGGGACCTGCTCTGTAGACCTGACAACAGAAGCACATTCATTCTACTCTCAAACTCACAGGTTGTTGTTGTGTGTCTGGATATTTCTCAAACCTGTCAGGAGAACAACAAGGTCTTCGGCTCCACAGGAACAGTCCCAGGGGTTCAGGTCCAGTCCGACCCGGGTGGACCGGAGTGACCTGAAGACCTGCGCTGAGATCCGGGTCATCCTGTTCTCCGACAGGTCCAGCTCCATCAGGTGGACCTGCGCGAGGAGACTGTCCGGACCGAGCGTTGTGATTCTGTTCTTGTTCAGGCGGAGCTCCGTGAGGCTGACCAGGCCGCTCAGCTCCGACCCGCTCAGGGTTCCGATGTGGTTTTCTGTCAGGTGGAGCTCTGTGAGGACCTCAGGGCGTCCGAACCATCTCCAGGTCACATGGGTCAACTCGTTCCTCGTCAGACTGACGCTCGTCAGGTTCAGGAAGGACCCGAAGGCTCCTTCAGCGACGGAAGTGACGCCGGCGGTGTCCATCCTGAGCCTGGTCACCGAGGCCAGGCCGGCGCTGTGGAACACCGAGGAGCCGATCTCCCCGAAGTCACTCACGTACATCGCCAGCGTCAAATAACCAGGACTGAAATCTGAGAGAGTTTGAACAAGGATCATTTCTCTCTTTCAGCAGGAGAACGTTTTTATTGAATTAAAAATGATTCAAGGTCGATTACTACACGTTGTTTTTTTACTCTTTATTTATTTACCATTTACACATTTATTTAAGTTTTACACTTTGTTTTCTTGTTTGTTTTTCTGTCAGGAGGATCAAACAAAAATGACTGAACCGATTTAAACTAAACTTGGTGGAAGGATGGAAGTTTTTCTCCAATCCTGTCCACAAACAAACAAACAAAGTTACACTTAACGACTTTATTTGTATAGCACTTATCTAAATGGCTTTTGTGCATTTAGTTCATCGCACTAGAAAAGCATTCAAGTATTTTGGACTAACTTTAACTTTTAAAAATGTGATTTTATGGAACCAATCGAATCATATCTCAAAATCCAACATTCAGTTTAACACCAGTATCAGCTCGTGGGTCTCGATGACCTCAACAGGTCTGATTTTTTACATAAAAGATAAAGATGTTTTATATCCTGAGAAATTGAGAAAAAGGTCACACAGCCTTATTTCAAATATGTCTTGTATCAGGTACTTTAATCAATATTTGATGTTTATAAAGGTCACATTCTCCAGCTCTCACTCACTCTGAAATGTCTACATTTCAAAATCTGGTTAATAAGGAAGGAAATCGAATCAAATCCAATATTCATTTAAAACACTGCTATTTAAAGTGTCTTTAAAAGTAGAGGACGTGTGAAGCCGGGTCCTCACGTGCAGGGATGCTCCTGCAGATCAACACTGGTCCTTCTGCGTCACAGGAGAAGCTGAGCTCCACGTTCACCAGCAACAGAACCAGAGCAGCAACGACTGAGGAGAAAGATCAGAACCACATCTTCAACTTTCCTCCAGAAGGTGAGGATGAAAGAAGAAGATCTCACCTGTCATGTTGATCCGTCTCATCAGTGCACGATCCAGTTCGGGACTGACTGGTTTTCTGACTGGTGGTTTGCTGACCACTGGTCTTGTGATGACCTGAACTCACCAGGTGTGACAGAGAAACACTGTAGCTATGGTAGATCACGGTTTGCCGGGGTTACGAGCACCGACGTTGATGCGTTGGGGTAAGACGCTGTTCCAGTTGGTCGATGGAGTGAGTCGGCAGGAGACCACAGGACGGGTTCAGACACTTAACTTGATATATTTAGAGAGAGCCGGTGGACTAGTGGCAGAAATGTGGACTATGGGCAGAAAAGGAAATAATTAAATCATGTCACTACGAGAGAATAAGAGGGAGACACAAGAATTTACTGGAAACTTTCCTTATAATTTCCTGAAGTTATGTAATTAACCTGTTAAATATGGATAACTGTCACTTCCTCTCATCCAGATTTATTCACTTTTAAAACTATTCAGAATATGAGGGAGGAGGTGTGAGAGAGGAACTGTTTTAATGCCAAGAAAGAAAGGAAATGTAAACATACTCACGAGTTGATAATATTCTTGTGATGTTTTAAGAGGAATTGTTGGGGGAAATAAATCTAATCTTTAAAGAACAAAGTCGAGAGAAATGTGTCAATCATCATCTTACAATCCTGTTCACAGTCAATAGATCTGGTTTACATTGTCTGTAGTACTACTACAAGTAAATGTAGTTAATCATCGTTAAGCTACAAGTTAACTTTACTTTTTAAGACTATAATGAATATTAATGAGGTACAAAATAATATTTTAACATTTAAAACAAATGATTGAATTTTAGAGGTTTTAATACGCAGTAGAAACACATATCCTTTCTACTTTGCTTTAAAAATCAACACAACCCAGTGAGATTAATTTGTACTTATGGATGAACATGACATTTTCAGTGAAAGGATGGAAATAAAAACAGTGTTGTGATATTTGTGAGCTGTTTTGTTAAATGCTAAAAATCCGTGTGGTGTCAAAAAACAAGCAGAGAACAGAAAGAGTGAGTTTCACAAATGAATAAAAACAACAAATCAAGCCGTGAGGAAAGAACAAAAAAGAAAAAGTGTGACTTTTAATCACTGGAAAATTTATTCCGTTTCAGTGCTTCCATTTCAAAATAAATAGATGGCATGGGACCAACGATAAAACAAACACAGGGATGAAAAAATACACTGGTGTAACAAAAATGGTGACCAAATGCCAATACAATCTTTTAGTTAACATAAAAATACACTCATACGATTAAAGATGTTCCACCCGCCCTGCCCCCCCGCCCTCAAAAACACCACGATGCAGCAGATGAGAAATCAAGTAGTCTGTTGTTCTCGGGGAGAGCAGTAGTATCATATCAGCTTCAGGTGTCAGGATTCAAATCGTAGTGTTTGGTTCGGCCGCGCGGCGACAGCAGTGTTTTTAAAAAAACTAAATAGAGTAAAAATTCCCCCAAAGAGACAAACGGAAAGTAAAGTGCGTGTGCGACACTTGTGGTTGTTTTTTCCTCGAGGCCAACAAACGGTTTTGATGCGAAGAAGCACTTTGATTGTGTTTTAGAACGACAGAGGAAGAAGGAGAAGGAGAAGAAGAAGGAGAAGAGACGACGTGGCAGTGTTCGTCAAGACCTTGTCAGGAATGTTCTTTAATGTCGGTACAGAACTGAACCACAGGCGAACCGGTGACACGGCAGCAACACACTCAAACACACGCTTCACAACGAGCGCGTGTGTGTCTGTGTGTGTTGCTGTCGTGGGGGAAACACGTGGGGGAAGAGTGGGGGAGTTACACTGTATGAATGAAGTGTTCATGAGTGCACCTTTTTTTAAACAGGACAATCCAAGAGTGCCCGGTGGGGGGAGAAACCCGACTAAGGCCTAAACATCAGAGAATTCCTGTTATGATGAAAACGCATTAACGTCACTTTAGAACCACATCGCTTCAAGAGGAATCCATAAAAATAACAAACGCTAAAACAAAAACCAGACAAAGCAGAAGTTGTGTAGCAGATTCCCGTGATTCGCCCTCTTCTGACACCCTCGTGAAAAAAGGATGCTTCAATAAAAAGAAAAGGATTTAAAAAATGAGCTGTTATCAACTTATCTGGTTTTCCTTTTTTTTTGTTTCTTGCTATACACACAAACACACACACCTCCAGTGCTACACGATCAGCGTCGAGTTTAAAAATCGGTTGAATCAAAAGAGAGACGATAGTACCACGATGCGTGAAAGGCCAACAGATGTCTGGGGTGGAGACCTGAGGGGAGCTCCCCCCCACCCCCCCGTGACGAAAAGAAGGAGACAGTTCAGAGCAGCAGGTTGTTCGGAGTTCCCTGGTGAGGCAAAAATCGGCAATGCCAGCCTGATTCGACAGATTCAACGGTCCACGTGTGAAGAAAGTGTTTTTGACGGGACGACAGAGGGGCCGTCCCACAGACCTAAAGGGGTCGTAACAAAGGTCCCTTTGCGACTGACATCCCCCCCCCGATGTCCTCCCCCTCGTGTCTGAAAGAGTCCAGAGGAGAGGTGCTTCCGGTTGGGGGGGGGGAAGGGAGGATTTTAGTGCTGCAGCTGAGCTCTCTCCGTCATGACAGTGCTGAACTAATAAATACTTCATGTAAAAAAAATGAACATCCACATGAGAGAGACGAGAGAGAAAAATAATGCCACATGCTTGAGAGTTGTTGTGGTCGTCGTAGAAAAAGAAGGAAACCTGAACAGATCGCACTGAGATCACAGGCAGGAGAAGCAGATTCAGCCGGCATCATTCCTCTTGTTGTTGCAAGCACCAGTCCCTCAGACCACCTGTAACAAACACACACAAGTATTCCCTTTCTCTTGTTCACGGCTGGGGCCTCTCCTGAGGAGGCTTGGAGGCCGAGCGTGGCGGCGAGCTCGGCTGTGAGCGTCGATGCAGTCGATTCAGGACACAAGCGAGATGAGGGAGAAGATGATTTGTAAAGATAGAGGGTTCCGAGTCCGGCCTCCTGTTATTTTACACTTTTCTTTGGCACAGTACCCCTCTTGACGTGCCACAGGTGGTTGTGGATGGTCAGGGCGTCCACGCTCACCGACACAGTCTTGGCAGGAATGACGGTGAACTGCCTGCGGTCCGAGCTGTACTTGTACAGCTTGTCGATCATCTTCTTGCTGATGCTCTTGGGTCCGGTGCCGGTCACCTTCTGGATCTCCTCGGTGTCGGGGAAGAAGGAGTAGAGCGCTCGGAACTGACAGCCGCCGTCACGGAACAGGATCATCAGGTGGTTGGACTCGCACTTCTCCAGCTCCTGGCAGACGAGGAGTCAGAAAACAGATATTGTGACACGGAAATACAATTAAAGAAGTGTTTTTTAAGTGCAGGACTTTAGACTGAATCAAAGGACAAGAAATAAACAACCTGGCCAGAAAACAAGACCTTTCATGAGACTGTTTGATAACATGACAGACATGTTATTTTTTTTTGATTTACACGACCACGAAGTAGATTTTATTTTGTGTATATTGTCAAAGAACTTCAGAGTTGAAAGTGACATTTTCAAACATCTTGTTGGACTGAAACATTGTTTTCCAACTTCAGCTTGAAAAATGTAATGTCGTTTTATCCTGTGAGAAGATCAACACTACACAAATACAGTTTATTAATATCAAACTTGTTGACGATTACTTTTTTCTGATGGTCTTATCGATTTAAGGACAAAGAGTTTCTCAGTTCTAAAAAATTACACCAACCTTTTAGTTTTAAGATCATAAAGCTGTAGAGTTTAAGTTTCTGAAGATGCTCAGATTTTTGGAGACGACACTGTTTATTTTCACTGTTCATGTAAAGTCAACTTTAAATTTCATAAAGTAAACATCAGTACCTCGAGGATCTGGTTCTTCTGGGGCTCGTTGACTTTGCCGGCCAGGCAGCAGTGAGAGATGGCGTTGTGGATGATCGGCTTGTTCGACTTGGCGCTGGGCTCCTTGAACAGTTTGGGACCTGGAGGAGGAAGAGAAAAATAATCAGTCAGATTAGTTTCTGTTTCTAAATTTACTGCAACTTACACACAACAGTGTATTTGTCAGGTACCAGTGCACTAACCAGTGTATTCAGCCATGGAAGTGATGGAGGAAGCAGTGGAGCCGTTGTCCCAGTCGCGTTCTGCAGTCCGACTGTTACGACTTCCAGGAAACGACTCCACAGAGTCACAGCTTAAATGAAAAGAACAATAACGTGTTGAGATTTATGTAAAAAGAACTTTTATTAAATACTAGAAATCTTAAAAGCAAAAAATGCTTAAATTAAAAAAACTCTGAGCAGCAGCTTACCGCTGAGAGCCTGCTCCTCCAGAGTTGACGCTGTCGGCCTCGTTGGTGGCGGCGGAGGCCAGAGACAGACTGGATCCTGACTGGGCCGAGCTCAGGTTGTCGGCTGGAACAAGCAGAAGAAACAAATTTAAAACATACTTGTTTACTGTGTTTTTAGCAGTTGATTTATCTAGGGAGATATAAATACAATGAGAGAACATGACATTCTCAGAAAACTCAAAGATGTGGTATATATATATTAAACAGGTTGCAAATGTTTTAAATAAAAATATGGAAAGATTCTTTCCTAATTCTTGAAATAATCTAGACAAAAACAGGATGATTTAAAACAGAGTTTGAATTGTTTTGTTAAAGTGTTGATTCCTGATCAATTTAGTATCATTATGACTGGAAAACAACCACAGTGTCAGTTTATTATTTAATTTAATCTAAGAGTGGTAACTGTAATGTTATAACCAGGACAACATCCACTGTCACTATAAAACACATGAGAAAACCCTGAAAAACATCCTCAACAACAACCAATGTGTCCGACAGAAGAATGGAGCTACAGCTAAATGTCCAACGGATGATTATTATCTTACGTGTGGAAGAGCACTTGGAGACAGTGTCGCTGGAGGATTCCTCTCGGAGCACCGGCTTGTGTCTGTGTTTCTGCTTCGGTTTTGGGGTTTTGGGCTTCACATGTCCCTGCTCCTCGAAGATCTCCTGCTGCTTCCTCTGCAGATAGTCCTGCTTAATCAGCTCCCGCCTCGTCTTCTCCTCTTCTTTACGCAGGCGATCCTCCTCCGCCTTCCGTCTGGAGGGGAAATCAAACCCCTGCTTGTTAGCATCTTTTTTGGTAGAACATTTGAATGCTGAAGTTAATGCTGGTGAGAAGGAGTTACCTTGCTTCATCTCGTTTCAGCTCAGATTCGACTTCAAACTGTTGTTTACGTTGTCGAGCCTCCTCAGCTTTTTTCTGCTGCTTCAGCAAAAACGCTGCTCTTTTCTTCGCCAGCTCATCCTCGGCCTTCTGCTCGTCCTAGAACATGAGACAGAGAACAATGTTTTATCACTTTAAAGTAACGATATATCTTTTATGTTATTGTGATTAGTCAATCATTCGTTTTTGAATAGTTTGTAGTTAGAAATCAGCCATGAAATAGCCATAATTGGAATTAGGACTAAATGAATTACAAAAAACTAAAAACAAACATTACCTTGAAGAAGAAGCCCAGGCCTGACTTCTGCTCTCCATCCCCTCCTTCTGTGACGTTAAACTCAGCACCCTCCTCTTCCTCAGGATCCTTCAGGTCAGACAGATCCACCTCGATCAGATGGGATCTGCTGCGCTGCACCTCCTCTGATGGAATGTTCTCTTTCCCCGAACCGTCTGAAGAGTTGAGCTCAGACTCTCTCAGGGTGCTGGACAGGCAGTCGTCAAAGGAAACTTCTGAGGCCGTCACTGCCGTCAGGTCCACTCGGGTCGGCACACGCATGTTAGCCTCGTCATGAAGCCTGAAGTTGGCGCTGCGAATGTGGCCAGAGCCCGGCCTGTCGATGGTCTCTCCTGCTGTGGGGGTTCTGGGGCTTCCGGGCTGCTCGGCCCTGGGGGACCTGCCCCCGGCTAAATTCCTCATGTGTGGTAAAGTCTCTGACCCACTCTTTGTGGGGGTGAGGGTCCTGGACACCTGCCGGACTTGCTCCTTGGCTATTTTTAGCTCTGATGGTTTGGACCTGGAGCTGCGGCCTGAGCTCAGCTTGGGGGGTTTCCTGGTGGGGGCAGTGTTACTGCCAGAGCTGTGCTCCACAAAATGAAAACTGGCCCCAGACTTAGAGTCACTGTTTTTGTCACTAGCGTGAGGAGGAGGAGGCTGAGCTGCTACAGCAGGGGGCGACTGTACATTCTGTTTCATCAACATCTCCTGTTGTAGTGACATCTGCATCATCTGCTGCTGGATGCTGCCGATGGCGTCGTTCAGCAGCTCGATGGAGCGGCTGCACTCGTTTAGGTCCAACTCTTCCTCAAGATAGAAGCTGCCACTGCTTCCTTTCTTATCTGCTTCTAAGGCACCAGGCGGGGGGGTTCCCACCACCTCTTTGTCTCCCCTCAGGGCCTCTACAGATAGGCCACCTTTATTTGATGGTCCTTTTTCTCCATTGAGCTCTTCTTTCGAGATGGCGGCCTTCAGCGCACTGGGTAAAGTGTCACTCTTGCCTCCACCTTTCTTTACGATGTGCAGGAAAGCTGCCTTTCCCAGCTTCTGCCTCTGCCTCGCCGACAGCACCTCCATCTTCTTCTTCTGGTGCTCAATGGCACGTCGCTTCTCCTCCAGCTGCATACGTAGCCCGACAAGTTCAGAAGCCAGGACGCCACCGCTACCATCCCCTGAACGAGAGCATCCGCCTATGGGCGAGGAGGGGCTCTGGTCTCTTTTAACTCTCCAGGAGGATGACAGGGGCCCGCTGCACTCTGATCCATCTGGGGTGGTCCTCTGGGAGCTGGAGGCACTGGAGCGGAGGTCGTGGTTGCTGCCGAAGCGCTGCTGCTGAGCTTTGCGCTCTGCGAAGGAGGTCATGCGCACACTGCCACTGGCCATGCTGCTGGCCTGGGAGTGAGCGCTGAGACAGGGGCTGGAACGACCGCTGCCTCCGTTCATGTCTTTGTCATCATGCTCTTTCACATTCATATCCTCTTGCAGTTTGGCTGATTCTTCTTCCTCATCTTCCTCATTGAAGGCTTTCCTGGGCCAATTGGGGTCTTTAGTGGTACTCGCTTCGTCCAAATCCTCCTCTTCCTCGTCAAGGTCTTCCAGCTCAGGATCCAGGCCCGGGCCACACTTTGGTTCTTCAGCGTCTGAATGCAGGTAGAAACCCCCAGCTGGCTCTCTGGCCGAGGGGGCCACGCTGCTTGTGGCAGTGGGCCTCAAACCTGACTGACTCTGGCAAGGCCCCTCTGCCAAGTCTGCCTCCTCACCTGTAGGGGGAAGAGTTTGGTTTAGGGTGCAGGATGTTTTCCTACGAACTGCTGATGTAGATCCTTCTCCTCTGTGTAAAGATCCCCGTCCTGAGGAGCGGGGCACCTCACCGCTCTCCTCCTCCTTGTTTAGGCATACAGACTTCTCTTTAGCCGTTTTGATAACGGCAGGCATCAGTGGTTCTAGGTAAAAGCTATCCGGTGCAGGTTTGGACTCAGGGGAAGGTTTAGACAATGCTGCGGCAGTCGCTTGTGTCCCGTCAGCCTGTTTGGGGACGGCGGGAGATTCAGTCCGTGCGACTGCCACAATAGTTTTGTCATCATCTTCAATGTTGACTTTGGCCAGCAGGCCGTGGCCGTTGACTCTGCGCATTGCACCCTGCGGGGGCTGGTGGACAGAGGGCTGGTGTTTGGGTGTGACGTTGAGGACGTTCGATGCCAGGCTGTCTTTACTTATGGAGCGAGCCAGACTCACGCTGTCTCCAGAGGCCACATCTGCATCACCGTCTGCGGCTGAATGCAACATGTAGGGATTCAGTGTGGACACTGGTCTGCAGAGAGAGAGCATGGGGGGGAAATTGTCAGTATAACATAGAAACACATATCCATAGATCAAACTTTTTGACATGTTTACATCAGTAACTGCATATGTAAAATACATGGTTTTTGGTCTATTCAGCACATCTCTTAAGGATCTAAATATGCATTTGTGCTTTTTTTCTGTTTTCCATTACCTTTGCCTCTTTTCTGGCCATGCAGTAACAGAACCTCTGGGCTGTCCGTCCATCTGAGTCAGAGAATTTGAGCGGTTTCTCAGACCTAAGAAAAAACACAATCATGTATGTAGCTGATACACACAAACGGGACAGTTTGAATATGAACCCTAATTAAAATGAGGAGGCTCCACCATCTTACCTGCTCCATCCTCTCCCTGCTGCTTCTGTTGTCTCTGTCGCAGGGGCAGTAGTGGGTGGGAAGGACTGAAGGCTGGACCCCCTTTACTAAAATCAAAAAACAACAGAAATCAATCAAATGTGAGATTTGCCAAAAACCATACAAAGATGGACCACGTGTCTCCAATATCCAGAAATGAAGCTAGAGCTTAAATGAGAGAATGATGGTCACACACGGCATAACTTCCAATCCTTGTCGGGTCACTGTATCTGGTTAGCAGGATCATGATGGAGTGGAATGAGAAGCAAAGCGAGAGAAGACTTACAGGGGGTCAGAGTCTTCAGGGTGCAGGAAGTACCTGTTACAGACTTCAGGGCTGGTCTGGTTATCAGCCACACCAGGACTGGCCAGGAAGCTGCGCTTGGTGGCGTTGGAAATGGGCACTGATGGACGGGCACTCTTGGGCTGAGCTATGGCTCGAGCTGAGGATAGAGAGAGAGAATGATGTTGATCGTTAGAAAAGTTAGTGACCAAAGTACACACAGGATGTTTTATATCCAAATTATGACACAAATAAGTTAAAACACAAAAAAGTAGCTGATATTTTTAATGCAATATTCTATAAACAGGGCAGGCAAATAACGATTGTCATTATCAATTAATCTGGAAAATATTCCTTGGTTAACTGATTAATCGTTATAAATTCTTTTTCTTAAATTTTAGAGAAGCTGGAATAACACAATGTTTGGTTTTGTTGCTTGGAAACTGAATAATGAACAAATGATTATGAAAGTAACTGGAAAAAACAGTAAGAGGTTTAACTTTAAGAATGCTTAACCACAGTCATGCTGAGCAGCTTTGAAAGGTCACACAGGTTCGTCTGTCACATATGTGACATTTTCCTCTTGTACGTGTAGAAGTCACACTGTGATGCTCACCATCTTTAAACTCTTGGAGATCTCTGGGCTGGACAAACTCTGGTTTGACAGTTTCAAACCACCAGTAGAGCTCAGCGATGAACACCATCACATTGTGCTGCACGGAGAACACAAGACAAGACTTCAATACTATTTCTTGACTTTAATAACTGGTTCTTTTATGCAAATGTTCATGAAAACCCTTCATGACGGTTACCTTGAGCACGGGGGGCGAGTAGAGCATGTCCTCCGTTGTCAGATAGAAACTTTTATTCAGATACTCGTTGGCGAACTCTCTGAGCAGCTGGATGTTGTACAGGCTATCAGCGATGGAGGGCACTTCCTTCAGGCAAATGTCTGATCAGACAAGGCAGAGAGCAGGTCAGATTAGGACACGGCTCATTGACCTGACGGCTATAAATGTCACACGGTGACATCGGGCCAACAGGCCGTGTGAAGTTACCAGAGGAGTATCACACATGGACTGAGAGGCTGGATATTGCATTCAACGTCAGCAGAGAAAGATTGATGATCTTTAGATGCTTCAACAGCAACTGATAATTAATGTGATGAAGCTGGTGATGAAAGATGTGTGCGTGTGTGTGTGTGTGTGTGTGTGTCTGTGTCTGTGTCTGTGTCTGTGTCTGTGTGTGTGTGTGTGTGTGTGTGTGTGTGTGTGTGTGTGTGTGAAAATGCAGCATTACCATCCAGCTTCATGAGGTCGGGGCAGTAGTAGTGAACCACAGCGAGCAGTGCAGCTCCATCACAGACATCCCTCATCAGTTCCTCCAGCAGTGGGAAGAAGGCCTGCTGTCGGCCTGAAGCATGCTCCCGGCGATATCGTACCTAACCACCAGGGGGAGGGCATGACAGTTTATTGAGGGGAAGAAAAAAAAACAGCAGCAACACACCCCACCAGGGTGTGACAGGTCATGCTTTGGCCAAACCCTGTAAGTATCAGTTCAAGGTTCTCCTCGGGAATTTCAATGTAAAATATTTAAAACTCCTCCTGAACTGATCCAAAAGCAGGTGGGATGTAATAAAGAAAAGGTCAAGTGGCACCATTGTCGACTACTTCAAGGGAGAACCCTGAGGACCAGTGAGAGGATGGAGGTGAAGGTGTTCGAGCAGTGATAGGAACAACACAGTCGATGGTCGGCCTTCCTACGGCTTCCACCAGAAGGCAGCCAGGTGAAGCCCAGGCAGCGTGAAGCAGCTGACTGGGATGGAAACTGGGGTAATCGCTGGCCCACTTATGGGAAATGAGTGTGTGGTTGTGACAGAAACTCATTCACAGCAGATGTATTTTGGACACAAGCTCTGTGCAGCATTTAAGGTTACTCTACTTGCTTCCCACCAATGATTAATAAAATTGAGCACGAGACACAACAGACTCAAAAAACGATTAAACACTGTTGCACGCGGCACAAACACTCGACAGAGTAATAAAAACTACTTACAAACCTACATATAGTTTGGAGCAACACAAGTATAGATCGTGCAGGATGTCTGTACTGACTGGTACAACTGCTTGTGAAGCCAAGGCATATAATTAATCACCTTATTATGGGAACACCACTCCCTATGTCATGACTTATCAATCTGTAATTATCTTTATGAGAGAATAAAGCAGTTTTTAAGAAATGCAGTTGTAGTAGACCATAGATTGTATATAAAGATGGATGACACTTCTATACAACTTCCCACTATACAGAAATGAAGCCAAAATATCCCAGATGAAAAACCTAACTAAAACTAATCAACACTTAACAACAGTGTGATAAGAATTATCTAAAATGACAGAAAACATCTATGGAACCTTTTAAATATGACTCATGTCTCATCTGCTAGCGTTAGGTAGCAGGGTTTATGACCACTACTGCAGCCAAACACCAGGGGGCAAATCGAGACAGCTTGGCTTCACTTTTGGAAATGCCATGCATCTTTATATACAGTCTATAGATTTGCATTGCATTACTAAATATGTGCAAGATCAATGAATCACAACACATCTAAATCAAGAGCTCAATGTGCACCTATTGGCCACTTTATTATGTACACCTGTAAAATCTAAAAAGAATCCAATTCCAAAGCTGAGGAATACATTCTACCTCTAGAGATAATTGTGTTTAATTTGGATTGAGGAGGTATTAACTTTACCAAATAACTGTTGTAGTTTATTTTTTGTAAAAAGTAGAATATTTGGCATAGTTGTTGTACTGGATTGCATCAGATTGTATTTGTGTACCTTGTAATGTGGCAAATAAAGCCAGTGCTAAATACTCACTATTTAAACAGACTATGTACAGCACAAATACTCTAAACAGCAAGAAATACAATGAAATAAAAACATCACATTATTATTCAATGTTTGTTTCAGTAAAGGCTATTCTACAGAACTACAGCAACTGAAGAGATGCAGGTGTAGTCACAAGTCAAAGGTGAAACTCACTAACCCAACCAGAGGCTCTATTACAACACAACTGAGGGGAATCCCCTCCTGACTGAAAGGAAAAACTGTACCGCTTCAGTGAGCTCCTTTGGCTCCAGCATGCAGTGGGCCGGCTTGTGCCCGACATCAGGCTAACACACACACGCATACACATGAATACAAACAGACATAGTCAAGAGGAGACAGTGGGCACATCGGAGACAGTTTGTGAGAGCAGAACAGGGAGACTGGAGGAGAAGTGACAAGTGAGAGGAGGTGGCCGGGGATGGGACTGCAAAGCAAAGGAGCAGTGTAGGCATGGATTTGCTCTTATTCTCACACACACACACACACACACATACACATCATTACTTTTATCTGTGCAAAGACATAACATATTCCCCAGCTTCCTTACCCAAAACTTAATTCTATCACTAAAACTACATCATAACCCTCAAAAAGCCATTAATTAAAAGGATTCTGAAGATGTCATAATGAAAAGCTTGATTTTTACGTTTAACCATAAACTAACAGGAAATAAAAGAAGAAAACAAAAACTTCTTTAGCTATAATTATATAAACATTAATTCTGTTAAATAAAAGTTTACATATTGGTGTATATTGGCAAAAACGTTAACCCCTCTCTGATAAAGGCTCTTATCAGCCAATCGGCTTGACTGCGGACTGGTCAAAATATCCTCACTTTGGCAAAATGTAAAAAAAAAACTAAATTGTCCAAAAACTAACATCGGTCCTCTAATATATCTAGTTGAACAAGTATTCACACACACACAGCAAATCCACATGGCCTAGCTGAGCTTGAAATGAGATAGCACAGCCAAAAATAATGTGTTTTGAACACTTGACACAAGGTCAGAACAGCCTTACACGTGTGTGACATGTTTATCACAGGGAGAAAATAAATAAAATAGCCGTCAGCTTTCTCCCCCCTGCAGACACGCTGGCTACAAGCAGCACAGATTGAGCTTGAATCATCCACATTGGACATTGTGTGCACATCAGCTCAGAGCGATGCGTGCAAGGGGGAGAGAGGGGAGATAATGGGGTAATGGGAAGGCTGGGGGGGGGGGGGGGGGGGACTGGCATCCAACTTACAGGGACTAGCTTCCAATACCATTTGGAGGGAGACTATCCAGTTTGCAGGGATAAAAGAGGAGAGGGAGGTACAGATGAGGAACAGGAGCAGAGAGATTAACAGGTCAGAGGCCACAGACAATAAGAATTGGATGTGGTTCCGGTTAAACAGAGAAAAAGAGCAAGGTCAGAACATTTCGTATGAAAAGTAGAAATCAAGCTGTTTTCTTGAAGCACGTTATGGAAAATGGGTTTTTGTAGTAGACATCCACCTGGATAAAGATTTGGCGAGGAAAAGTTTCTAAAAGGGAGTCTTGTTGGTGATTTTGAATCTGTTTTTTAGATTTCCCTCCTGTAAAAGAAGACACTGGGTTTTATTTTACCTTTTGGTGGCTGGGGGATTCCAAAGGGTGATGCTTGACTTTGTGTTCCCTTTCCGATATTTCTCTCATCTTCATGTTGACCTGCAGAATAAGTCATGTTCAGTTCATTCACATGTGATCAAGTAGCACGTTTACACAGGGAAACCAGGTTATGCAGATAACCGAACGCATTTACATATTACATATTCAGATTTCACTGCTGCACTCAGATTAATACACAAGACGCATATCTTTCATGTTGGTTTTTACATAGTTTCCTCCATTTAAGGTTTAATTTAATTTATTTATTTACAGATAGATTTTTGCTCTCGACTAAAGATTGTGGTTTTAAACTTTTTTTTTATAAGTAGAGAATGAAAAATCTATTTATCAACATATTAATCAGGATAAATGACAGCACATGGGATTTTAAAGCATGAAATGGACACTTTCCTTTTCCCAGACAATGGTGTGGAACATTATGATGATTCATGGAAACACTGCGTCATGGTTTTCGCTGCCTCGGGCCGTTAACCCCTTGAAATATGAGTGCAGCATGAGACTGAGCCTCTTGTGTGTGAGTTGCTATCTGCTGGCCCGTCTCTGCTCACCAGTGACAAACAGGCCTCAAGAACACAAGTGAACCACTGTCACTTATGATTTTAATAGGAAAAAGATTATTCATCCAACATGGTGCTAAGGGGTAAATGAGAAGGAGCCTCTGATACTGACCAGTGAGACATTAGAGCGGTACAAGTCAGTGAAAGATGTAGGGGATGCCGTTTTGTCCCTGTGTCCTAACCTTGTTGATCCAGAAGACCATAGTGTCCTCCAGGTCAAAGGGCAGCTCCTTGGAGGCACTGAAGGTGGAGAAGCGCTTGACGGAAGCCACCACTTTCTCGATGCTAATCATCTCCACTGTGTAGGCCATCATCAGGGCATCGATCATGGGCATGTGAGAACTCTGAGGGAGAGAGACAGCGAAACAGAGGTCAATTCAATTTCATTAGATTACCTCCAGCCTTCCACAAAATTACCTCACAGACTACTTTAGATTTACAGTGAGCTCATTAGAGAATGCAAAAACAAACTTAAGGGCATTTATTGTATTCCCTTTATTCAGCGGTTCCACGTATAAATCTGTATCACCAGTGAAGACCAATGAACAGACCATAACCAGAGTAATTTCAGTCTTCCTTCTTTGAATCCTGTTATAAAAACAGGAAACGTAAGTAACCAGTAGCCACTATGGGGAGTGGATAAATGGATTTAATGGAGTTTAATGGATAATGATATTATCCAATTCCGATCTCCAGGGGGACATGCTGAGGTCCCTAAACAGTTGTGGAGCTTTAAATAACCAACATGGCTTAATCAAAGTGAGAATCTTCTCTTTCGCACAATGGGTGTCCAATCCGCTCTCTACATCCTAATATAATCAAGAGGCCCAGCAGGGGTGTCCTTACTTCAAGTGTCTTACCAGGTGGCAACCAGTTCAAATATTGATCCCTTGATAGCCACAGTGGGAATTTACACAGACCAAATACTAATAGATCCTCTGTCTCAGCTAGAAAAGCCTAATTTTGTAACTAAATCTAATTCTGTGTAAAAGTCTTCTACTAAGGATTTTAGTCCACAGCACCAAAGCCAGCCCATTACAGAACAAATATTTAAAGTGTATGCCATTGTTTCAGTCAGTGCTTTGAACATCAGGCGGAGAGTATAATCCAATTGGTGATGGAAGTGCTTAGAGATTATGATGGTTAACGCAACAAATGAGAGCTTTAATGAGCTTTCTCCACAGCACAAGATCCATGGGCACAGAGAACACCAGGGAAAATCTACTTCCAAACAAACCTCAACTATAATGTAGTAGACAGAGGAAAGCTAATACATGAAGAAAGGATGAAGACTGTGTGTACAGGAAGCTAAAGGCTGCTCTGTTGCTTTCTGCTGGGTCATTTCATTCAATTATCCAGTAGCTACTGTTCAACTGGCCTGTTTTCAAAAGGTAAATTAAGCATTAATGCCATGTCAGATAAGTATTTGTTCCTTTTCGAACTGCCGGTCCATTGTTCACGACCCATGTTTATAAGCCGTCATTTAAAAGATGAATACGGTTTATAGAAACATTGATCCTACACACTGAACACACTTTATCCTAAAAAGGTAAAGAAAAAACTGCTGCTACAGACTACAGATTTATCAGAACCATCGGAAGCAGTAAAATTCAAATGAATTTGGCAGAATTCAGCAAAAAAAGATGAAACGACTCAGCATAAAAAAAAGATGAAGCACATTCAACACCCAAGCGTTAACAAGTGTTTCTTAATAAATACACAAAAGAGCAAATCTGACAGATGTGCTGTTCATATCTTTTGTTCTCCCTCTGCCCTTCATGTGTTCAGTGAAAGCCTCATGGGGAGCAGAAGGCTGCTGTGGCCCCGAGCTGTGGTTGTGCACGCTGACGAGACAAGCAACGTGCACACACACACACAGAAATACACTAAAGTGGATTATAGAGTACGGCTCGCTGTTGCTCCAACAAAAGTGATGCTACAATCAAACAGTATTCCGGTAAAAATCATCACTCTGATCAGATCTGCACCAACATTATATGGGTTCAGTCAAGTCTCATGGAAATCCATTCAGTCCTTTTTGCATAGTGAACGTCAGTCACTGCTGGTAGTCATGACTGATAACAAACAATCAGGAAGCAGCCTTGGGTGTCAGCAGCACAGTTTCTGCCCCTCCAGACTAAAACGCAACAACCCAAGGGTTTTCAAAATAAAAACAGGGCAAGCACGCTATTTCAGACATAGTCTCAAACAAGATGTAGGTACGGGATCTACCTTATTCTCTCTCACTCACACTAGGAATACGCAGGGTCCTATGGAATCCTCTTGTCAAGTCAGCACATTGGGGGGGGGGGGGGTTCCAACAGTCTATTAGAGATAAGCTGTGTCCTGCTCAGGATTTTCCATCCCCTCACCAGGCTTTGTGTCTGGATGCTTACACACAGGCCTGTGTGCATTATTTTGTCAGGCCGCTCGCAGGAAACGCAGACACCACATCCCAGAATAGGCAGCCTGCAGAGGTTCCCATGGTAACAAAAGGGGTAAGAAGATGGCCGAGATCGTGCGAGCTGCTTGGTGTTCTTTGTATCCTGTGTGAAGTGCTCTTGTTGAAATTGTGAGACATCAGATCTCATTGCCTCTGTGACTTGGTGCTGTTGTTTCAGGTGATGACCCACACACACACACGAGGACATTAAACCTGTCTACGAGCTGATCTGTGAAAATATTACGATGATGATGACAACTACAGAAAGGCTCAGGAGAGACAAACCACTAGTTTTCCTTTGTAAAAACATATGACCTCTCTGAACATTATCTCCAAAATCTATTAGATAATCTATCTAATAAAGCAAGAGTGGAGCACAGTTGTGTGAAATGCTTTTAAACTGGAGCCCTGGAGGATTTTCTAATTTTCAAATGCCAACATTCAGCAAATGCTCTTAACAGGTTGGGGGGGAAATGTAGAAAAATATCACAGACAATAAAGTCCATTCTTAGAGGTATTATCGAAATGGTAACCCTCTTATGGTCCTGATTACAGTTCCTGTTCTGAGAGGGAACAGGCCTCGTATATGAGGATTTGTAGATTTTGTTCTCCTGAGCTAGATAGAAAGTGAGTACGAGTTAGATCAATATGAAAAACATCAGCTTAATAAACCAATGTATTCCGATTAAAAGATGGACCTTTTGAACACAAGGTTATCACAGTAATTCAGCTGTATGTTATGGTCAGAATTGACATCAATAAGAAAGAGGTATTTCTACTTCTCTTTACAGTTTGCAGGTTTTATATCATCTATGTTTGTTGAATAAATGTCTTTGTGGTTTTGACTCTCTGATAAAACACTGAGTCAACTTGGCTTTTTAAAAATCACACTGCAGATGAGCTCATGACACATACTATCATTATCTGCAGCCCTTAATTAAAAAGGTAATTATCAGTAATTAGGGATTGTGCTCCACCCAAACGTTGTGCTAAATGCAATAACACTGCTGCATGAGTGAGACGCTTTCTTTAATGTTGAACTGTTCACTCAAAGCAGAGTATCATTGTGTTTTATGGAGTAAATATAAGGTGCAAAATACTGCCACGGCATAATAACCCCTTTACATATTCAAATCTCAGCAATTCTATCAGGACATCCTCCTTCAAATGATTTGAATAAAAATGATAAGGGTGCACCCAAATCTGCCTCCACACACTGTTCCTCTACTTCAAACAGCAAAGCATGTCTGACACTTATACACCGCGTATAATGTGAAACAATTGCAAATAGGGTTTTAAAGAAGTGTGTCAAATGCCTGTGGTTACAGCTGAGTGAATATGAAACCACCAACTACTTTCACAGGGTTCACTGTGGTAAGGATATACAGCAGAAACAGGAAGTGATTGGGATTATAGAGGAGATGTGCAGAGTTGTTGTAGCGACCGATCCTGGTTCCCGTCTTCTCTGGTGTCAGTGCAACAAGTTATTTTTTGTGAAAGCTGCTGGAACATCAGGGTCTGTCTGGTGCTAAAAGCTGTGTGATGAACAGTAAGTGTATAAACTAAGGATGTACATTTTTATGTTATATTACAGATGACTGAAATTTTTTTTAACAGGGGTTAATTTTCACATAGGTGCAAACAGCAGCATCAACAGTAGAACTCACTCAGTCATTGCAGAGGCCCAGTGAACTGTTAAAAAAACATCCATTCTTCCAAGTTCTTATTTAGCCTCTTAGACATGCAGACGTTAGCATTTTTCACTTAAGCAGTGCGTGACCCTGCGACCCTGATGGACACGCACTGCACTTCGATGCACATGAGACTAAACTGTGTACGCCTTCAGTGAACACCCACAATAATCAACCCTCATTAACAGGCCAGGCGTACTCAGTGATTTATGCTCAGGCATTGATGAGGATATCTGTTTGTTTGTTTGTTTTTTTCCCAGTGCATCTACTCACCATTTTGATGGGCACACAGGCCAGGTCTCCATCTGTGACGGGCGTATCATCACTCTCCACGACATAAATCCCCTTTCTGGACAGGGCCTGAATGACGGACAGGTGGGACTGAAGAGACACTGCCTGCTCCGTCTTGAGGATGAGGGTGCAGACACGGCAGTAGAGCTCACAGGACAGCAGTAGGCGGATGACAGGCGGCTTTATGTGTTCCTGGTCATATTGATCTGTGTAGAATGGGTCCCTTAAGTCCTCTGGAATATGGTCTGCAATGGAGAGAATGGTGTTAGGAACGTGCTTCTAATGTAGTACATGCAATGCAGACAAGACACGATAAATGGGATAGCTTGTTAGTCAACAGTATAGTAAGGTATTATATTATGAAGCAGGAAAATGAAGGTAAACTCCTGGCATCTATCAAACTCTTACAATGTCAACAGACTACAGGAATGTGACAAAGTAACGTGCTTTCTTTCTTCTATTTGCTCCATGTCTGCGTCAGTTTGCTTTGGGCAAACATGGCCATTTGCAGGTGTAAGTCACAGCGTGTTGCTTCAGGAGTACATTAGGAAACGGAGCCTTACTGAGTCACGGCTGCAGTGAAAGCAATCTTCTCAGGTGACACGGTGGGTTTGGCTACGGTTAGTTTAACAATACTGAAGTCACAAAGACAAAAAAAGAAACTATGACCTAAACAAGAGATTCTGCTGCTTTGGATGTGAAGTCATTCTCAAAACCAGCCATGTAAGGGCATGAGATGAAGCGCACTGGACTCCAGGCATGCTCACAACATAAATTTACTCTGCAAGTTGAAACAGCACCAAACCTGTCCAAAATCCCACTGATAGAATTAACCCAGTTCTGAACTCAGCCTTAACTCCAGAAACACAGTATAAGCTCTGTGTGTGTGTGTGATGTGTTCTTAGCGTCTGCTCTGACTGACGGGATCAAGGGAGCCACTCGTCAGCAAACTCCTGCTCACAAACACAGGAAGGCAGCTACTTCCATCAAGACTTGTTTATGAGAATGGACAAAACACACAATCTGAGCTGCACAAGTGTGGCTTGTGTGGCTTTTATGAATTATATTAAGTCAATTAACGTTGTGGTGATGTTAGAGTTTGTATAAATCCGTGGTTCTATGAAGCCGTGCTACCAATATTGCTTTTGACCATCATATTTTTGAATCGATAAATACGACCATGTACTACCTCCGCCAGCATGGTCAGAAATATGTGCTCTTTAAATAAAGACTGATCTAATTATCTCTATCTATAAACTCCACATGCACTTCAACAACACAAGCCTCACAGATATGTTGCCTGCAACCTTACACGCATTGCAAATAAAGATGTTGTCATACGACGTAATTAACTCATTAGGCATAACACAGAGGGGTGTGGGTCATTCCTGGAGAGCTGCGTCTGGGTCTATGCTCTGAGTATATTAACATATAAGAACAGTGGGACTATTTGTGTATGAAAACAAAAGGGGTCTGGCTGGGGCGAGTCTTCACGTTTGACTTCATTCCACAGACACTGATTTTGTCTGGCAGCAGCAGCAGCCATGGGATGGAGGATGGGGTCTGGCAACAAGAACCAGGATGTGCTACAGCAATGTTCAGCCAACCGTGATCTGCACCACAACATCATCAGCACAAACCAGGGAGAGCGCAGGTCAACGACCAGCGGATGTGCCTATAACCATGACAGGCGCTCACTCTCACTGGTGATGCGTCTGGCTGTCCCTGAGGCTGGCAGCAGCTGTGACACATGCAAAGTGCAGCAGGACTGGAGAGCATGTGCACCATCATTAACCTGCTGGTTCAAAGACTTAACAAGGTAATGAGCAGTCACCAGATGCACCTGCATCCCTGACAACCCCCCACATCACTTGACAGCTGCAATTATCTCAAATGGAACTACGTCACTGTCTGTGTCTGTCAGTCGTTGCACAAGCAAAGTCAACGACTGTTCAGCATTAGCATCACAACAGAAGCCACACGAGCCGTGGGGCGAAAAATCAAATGGGCCTAATACATTCAGTTCCCATGAGAGGAAGATGATGTTGCCGCCCTCTGTGCCACAAAGCCTTGCAGCTACTGTAACTCAACATCATCTCCACCACAATTCATGGACATCACTGATCCTGCATCATTCTCAAGCACTGATGCTTTGACTGTCTGAAGAGTTAAGCTGTTTTCTGAAGCCATGTCTGAGTCCAGTTGTTGACATTTATAATGTGGGTGAAGGTTCTAAAAGAAAAGTAATACCAACATCAGCCCATTTAAAACATTTAGGATTTTTTGACATCCAGTGCTGCATGAGGGTGTGAGCCCAGTGGAGTAAGGATCTTTATAGGGTGCTCGTCATACAGCCACAACTCAAACACACCCATAAAAGGAAACTCCTTTCAAATCATCATTGAAATGTATTCAATAATCACCGGTTGCATCCACAGAAAAGACAGTGAGATCTGCCCTGCCCCTGTTGCTAATGCTGATATCATCTTAACATGGAGTGTGAGTGACTGGCAGTGCAGATCAGTATTTTCCATGCACTGCCTACAGTCTAGCAAATATAGCCTAAAAACTCAGTGTCTGTCACTCTGCTTGATTTGGGTTCAATCTCACCGGCCACTCTGTGAGAATGGAAGGATGTTGTGAGTCAGTGAGGGAGGATTCTGTTGCCGAGTGTCATGAGGGAATTAGTGTTGGCTTGAGTGCACACATACACAAATATCTCTTTCTCTTGGGCTCTTGCTGTCAACGTTTCAGCACGGAAGCAGCACACAATCTGCTGACCATCAGTATGTTGAGGAGTAAACCCACTGCTGCAACAACTTCATCTGAATCTCTAAAATAAATATGAGCATATGAGGAAAATATGCTCTGAATTTTTTAGGGTAACAACTTATTTTTGGTTTATAGTGACAGATATACAGATCTTTTTATATCCACAAGTCATAAAGACGACTGTAAATCTAAAAGCTGCACCTTGGGTCTTAGCGTTTGTAAAGGTTAAACATAAATTTACATTACTTACCGATGCCGTAGGCTTTTGCAAATAGCCACCGGAGGTTGGCAGCTATTTTTGCTCTGGCGGAGTCGTACATTTCCAGTGGTGTAACATCCATTGTGCCTTCTGCCACAGCCAGATCCACTTTCCTCCTGGTACTGTCCCCACCGGCACAATAATCAACATCCATCTTCAAAGAAAGAAGAAGATTAAATCAAATACCATGTTACAGTCACACTGCAAAGCCAAATAGCAGCTATTCACAATATGACAGGTGTCAAAGCCCCTCAGCGTGGCTCGTGAGCGGCTGGAAGTTCCATTAGACTGACTTTTGAATTAATAATTAAATCAAATCTCATCTCCTCTGGTGTTTGTTGATTGTTGAGGAAATCTTTCCTCTTTACATTGGTTAATTACGACGAGCATTTTGTGGATGACACACAAGTACTAAAGTAGCACCCTGACAGGAAGGATCACATTCATAACGGCAAACACTCGACAGTGGCAGGGAGAGTAAAGTCGCACAAAGCTGTCCAGACCCCAAGGGTGAAATGTTCCAGTCAAGCTAATCATGAACTGTGGATGTCTACAACTGAAGAACAAACTATTTGTGTTGAGCTTGAACCATTCACAGAAAGCACATTGTGACTACAAACAAAAGTCTGGGGGAACTTAGAGGTTGCTGATAACTATGAACACCTTCTGATAGACAATCTTTATGAAACCTTGATAGTGGTGTTCCATTTCAGACTCACAACTAAAGATGGTTGATTTTGTTGTCAGAGCCGACAAACTCAGATCGGTGGGCAAGCTGAGCTTTTGCTATGAAAGCCCCCAAACATTGTAACACTCAGTTCCTCTCTAGCTTCTTTTAAATCATATCTCAAACCATTTGCTTATTCAAAAGAGGTGGAAAGGTTTGATTTGCATTAATCTTTACAGTTTTTGTTTTGATTATTTTCACTGCTGTCTCTCGTGGGGACAATTAACTTTCAGTCGGCTGCCTTGTCTGGTTTTAATTTAGATTGTGTTCACTTCTTGATTCAAGTTTATGTGGTCATCATTCCTTAAAACAAGTAAAAATCTAGTTTACAGATTTCAAAGTAATAATATTTCATTGCCCTGTGTCTGCTAAATGTTTCTGATTGAGATGGACCACAAGTTGTGTTTGTATTATTCCAGACACCTTGAAACTGCAGTATCTGAGATAGACTTGTGTTTCTTCTCAGTACCAACATGTAGCTCAGAGTAGTCTTACTTGAACACTGCTGCACCAGTGGCTTTGTTTGGTGCGTATGAATTATAGTAACACGTCCAACTCATAATCAATAGAGACACTAACACCGATGGGAGGACGTGAACACACGAACACACACATTCTACCACAAATGGGTGTGTGTGTGTGGCTTGTTCCTCATGGTTTACCTGCTAAGTCAGCATGTGTTGTGTTACCTGTAGCATTACCTCAACGCTACCTTGCCCCTGTGTTGCAATCGGCGGCCCAAAGCTAGCTTGTCGGAGGAGGTAGAGAAAATGGCTAATTCAACAGATTAGCTTAAACAACCTCAGGGGAGTAGTTGTTGTTGTGGTCACCGGGTTGACGCACATTTGCTTAGCGGTGATGTGAGCTCAAGTGGCCGGGCATGCAAATGTGAAGCACCGAGCTAACTGGCTAGCTAACCGTTAGCTCGGCTCATCAGCCCCCCACGCCCCGCGGAAGGTGTTAGCTAGCAGGCGAGACTTTACCTCGAAAGGTGCGGCGTGGTTTCCCGGGTCGCCCTTCAGCTCAGTCGGGGGGAACCACTAACCAAGGACCCGCCTTGCTGAACACAAGAGACGCAGGAGCGGTGGTGGCAGCAGCGACTCATCGTAGCGAGCTAACGGTGCTAACTGGGAGTCTGAGCAGTCTCCACCCAGCGACGAGACCACGATCCGCGGCCTGCGTGGCGACCGCTCCACGGCGACACCTCCGTGGGCCGGGATGAGAGAGCGGGAGGAGAGAGCGGGAGATGGGGGCCTTCCGGCGGCTTTCAGCGGCTCCTCTGGGTCCGAGTGGGGGTGAAGAGATTCATGTTAATGGGAGAGACACACACTGGGAACAGGGAGGCTGCGCTTGGTTCGCGCTCTGCCCGCAATTATCATCCGCCTGGGTAGCGACTGCGCATGCGTGATGAGCTTCCAGACCATTAGCAGGACTGGTCCGAACTGTCAATAACAAACCAGTAACTGTCACTGGTAGAGATAAAGCACAGATTATTATTTTTATTTTACACGGTGGATTGTAGGATTGTTTCATTGAGTAGTTGATTAAAGAGCAGGAAAACGAAAGTATTATTATTTCTGCTCCTTTTCATTCAAGATTTGAGATTTGGTGTTTTCATTGAAAGTATTTTGTATGGTCGGTGAATGAAATTAACTTATGAATTATAAACACGTTTCTAATCATTTAGGATAACATAACGAAAACAAATCTCCACAGACAAACTCTTATCTTATCATATCATGAGCTAAGGTCCTGAGGAAACAGTATACGAAGAGTTTTTAATAATAAACCAGCTGTAACTCTCTTATTAACAAAGATAAAGCACAGACTATAATTATTTTTTCTATTTGTGATTTTTGTTTGACAAGTTGATTATAGTGTTCCGTGTGACTTTGACCAATGAGTCCCTCTATTGGTGAAAAGTGGTACAACATTTCAGTGTTTGAGTGTCCTTATGTGAGGCTGAATAAGCGACATGTGATGATTTGTTTGCCATTGGTATATAAATAATTAAATAAAAAATGTATATTGAAGTGTATATGGATTCTCTAACATACAGGAGTGTTCAAAAAAAATCTTTAAATCTTGGAATTTACTCTCAACATTTCAACTTTATTCTTAAACCGCATGTGAATATAAAATGTAATGTAAATACATTACTCCCTCTCTGTAGACTTACCCCCCCATCTAACTTTGGTCACTGTGATAACCACCTGTTATAGCAGTGGTTACTGGTTACTGCCCCGTCCTTTGTCACCGAAAAACCACACAGACTCCAAATAATACAGCCACAAAAAATAACTTTAATGCAATAGTGTTTCGGACGCCATTAGCCACGCGGCTGTTTGAATGAACAGACTGTGAGAGTATATTGCATAGGTGGTTGATCTGGGACAGTCCTGCATGAAGCTGAGTGAAAACATTAACCTGTGACTCCAATCACTCTTCACTGATCCAATAAGTAGTTCAATCAAATGTTGTTCTTTTCTGTTCCTGTTGACGCCTGCGTTTTTTATAAAACTCGTGCAATCTCCCAGGGTTTATTTCATTAGAGACATTATGCTTTTTTTTTTTATCCCTGTCTTTATTCAAGGGCGGGGTTTTTTCAGTTTGAGAGCTGGGCTAATTGATTTCATGATCAAATGTTGTAATGCTTGCACTCAAAACCCAGCGCTCACACTCAAATAACCCCTGCCAGGATTAGATCTGCTTTTATAGAACTCAAACTGTGGGTTAGGGTTAGGATTTCAAGCACTTGAAATAATCCCACCCTCATTGTGGTTAAAGTAAACGCCCTGTACAGGACTCTCAAAGCAGTAACGCTAACAGACACAACACAAAGGCAGGACAAGAGCAGATCTGAACACCAGCAGGCGCAATCTGAGTGCAAGGGCAGAGTTTTGATTGAAAGTATCACAAAATTTGAATGTGCCCATAAATTCTGATCTCATAAAGAAAGACCACGCCCTTGAAAAAAAAGGGCGGTAAAAGAAAACTCCATTATTATTTGTATGCTTCCACAGACTTGTGGGGACATCACCCTCCATTCAAACACAACTTGAAATCACACTGTGACCTGTGAGTTGTATAATGGTTTGTAAAAACAAAATTTGAATAATTTAATTTGTTCACATTTGTAGATTAGCTTTGAGGTTCTGCTAAAAGTATTATAAATAAACACAAAAACAAATAACTAGTTTGGCTCCGGTATAAATGGTGTGATAATACACAGTTCAAACAAACACTCCTCTAGACAACATTTAAATATCTTTCAAATATTGCATTTACAAAACCATTTTTCTGTGGTGCTCTCATTCATAAGCTAAGTTCTAGGCGGATTAGTTAAAGCCATTGTCAGATGTCAAACTAGAAGGGGGGGTGAGCAAAGGTTTGCCGTTACGACAGGTTTAGAAAAACAATCTCAGCCTCCCTGAGCAGAAAATCACATCAACACATTTTAAATATACAATAAAAACACTCAAAACCTTGGCAAACACACCCTCCTCCATGTTGTTTTTTTAACTCCCCTGTACAGTGAGGAGAAGCCAAGTTCACCTCGATGTAGCCATTGGGATTTTAAGTGTTGATGCAAAAAGGCTAATATTGTATGACACCTCATTGCAGAGCACACTCCCTTAAAATCAAATATATTTCTTTACAGATCAACATGAGTCCTTGCTATTGCACAGAAATATTGGGGTATTTTCAAAGGATACATCTAATGCCAAGGCAGGTTATATAGTGACAGTTTGGTTTGACAGCATAAATGTTCATTGCTCTCAGGAGAAAACAGGAAAACCCAGTAAACCAGAAGACCCGACATTGGTTGCTTGTCGTAGACGCTTGCTTCTCCGGTGTGAGCGTGCAAATCCTCAAAATGCGGATTAAAGATTAAAAAGTCAAACCCCCTTTGATAAGGTTTAGTTTCATTCAGCATCCCACTACAGCCTTTTGAGACATAACACACACAAAAAAATCTGCTTCTGTAACTTCTCGGTGCTGTAGTGATATTCACAGAAGTCAACAGGTGCTAAATGAACGCAACATGATAACATGACATTCAAGAGCACATCGACAATAAAACACACAAGCCTATTATATATATATATTTCGTTTTCTTGTAAAAACATGACTAAGACACGGACAGTTTAGTGAACAGCTTTCCTCTAAAGGGCCAGAAAGTCAAATAAATATTCTCGAAGAAGCTCCGAGGACAAATTGTTCTCTTTACACAGTCGACCTGCAGTGACCTTGCAGGCGTGAACAGGGAGAGAGAGGTAACACTGCAGCTCGGACAATCAGCCTCTCGAACAGAAGCAGTTCTTTTGATGAGAGCGAGACAAAGAAGGGGGAGATAAAACAAAACATGACCGTGACATAAAATTCTTCCAAACATTCCCCTCTGATGAAATGTAACAATTTAAAACAGACAGACAAAACTGTAAATTGATATTTAAATATTGCAGAACATACAAAAAAACAAAACAGTTTTCTTTGAACCGTAAACAAATTGATTTCTGATGTCATTTTGCACAAGGAGAAATTATATAAAATAAATCATGTCTGTCTTATTTATAAATTGTTCTCATTCAAATGTAAAAACATAGTAAATCTCAATTCTTTTATTATTACAGTAATAATAATGTTTATGTTAACATTTGTTTTGTATATGTTTTTACTGTACTGTTATAAATAGTTTTATATATAACATTTTTATTCATACTCTGACTCCTCCAGCTTTGTGTTTATCAAGGCAAAAAAACAATACATGTGTCTCTACTGAGATGCACCCACTTCCACACACACACACCCACACACGTATCCCAATATGGTCAAACACACACACACACACAAGCTGCCAGTCACACAAAGGGGTCACCAAAAGGCTCTATGTGCGATTAAGTGTTTGGAAGATTCTGGATATTTGGAGCATGACGGGACCAGTCTCAGGGTCGTTCATCCACTGGGTGCTGTTGAGAGGATTCTCCAGCATGTCTTCAAACGCTGCACAAAAAACACGAGACACATTAGTGACAAATATACTTCACAAAAGCCAGCAGCCTGTGAATGTATATGTAACTGTCACTCCAAATTAAATCAGGTTTATTCTTCTTGATCCATAATTTTTCCTGTCTAAGCTGGGGTTGTGAAGCAGACCTCAGATGTCACGTCAGTAATATTAATCTAAGTTAAATTGGACTAGACTGTACCGAGCAGAGTCTTGGGATTGGTTAGACCCAGCTGGACCACTGGATTCTCCAGTATGGCTTGGAACAGTGGGCTGTTGGTGTCGATGCCTTTGTCTAGATCCTCTGGAGAAGGTTTCCTGTCTCCCAGTAGCCACTCGCACTGCAGGAGGGGAAAACAGCAAGAAACCAAATTCTCAGTCTGCTTTTTGAAAATACAGTGATATCTTTAGCTTTCATTTTCATACCATAACACGGCAGTTCATTTGGATCATTACTGTTAAACCAAGCACAGGAAGTTTGGGAATTGTTTAAGGGATATATGCAGCAGTGGGCCAAACACCACCTGTGTAAATCGCATTAGAGCTTGTTAATTAATTAAACGAGAATGTGAAATCATTAAGTCAACTCTTTTTTACATCACACATTCACAGTCAGGGATGTGTAAACGTACCGCGGCATCCTGTTGGTTGTTATTGACTCTCAGAGCATCAACCACCTCCTTCTCATCAAAGCCCATCTCCATCAATGCAATGACAGCCTGAATAAACAAATAAAAAGGTTTGCATGATCCGTCTAATTAACAAAGTCCTATGGAGCCCAGCATGTGTCTCAGGTACAAAAACCTTATTTGTGCTCAGCAGAAGAACACAAAGAAGAGTTATAACCTCTCTTGTGGCAGCTATGGTAGATAAAACAACTACTGTGGAAGCCTTATGTCGGAAGATGGGATATTAATCACTTTTCTATTTTTGGAAATAATCTGTAGCAGCGTTACTGGGGAAACCCTAAATTATAGAGAGAAGACTCTGAACACACACAAGGTTATAAATGAAACCAAGTAATACTGATGATGCAGGTTTAAATATAATGTTATCACACTTGTATCTGGTAAAACAAATTCTACATTGTGCAGCAAAAAGGACTCCTGACCTGTCTGTACGATTTGCAAAGATGTATACACAGTAAAGGAAAGATTAAGTGTTTATAGACACATCCGCCACTTTGGCAAAACAGTCACTATAAATATAACCCTGTCTTCAACATATCAGGTGTGAGTGCTGAGATTAGAAGAAGTAAGTCAAAATCAAATTTCTGAATGACAGCTCCGACTGGATAGAGCCACTCACTCTTGAGTCCGGTCTGAACTCCCGTTTCCTGCGGATCCTCTTGAAGATCTCTGTGAGCTCGTCCTGCCGACTACTCTCCTCTGTGCCCGACTGGCTAGAGAGGCTGCGGAGAAGGTTGGGACCACAAGCTGAAGCGGAGGCGGAGGCTGATGCGGACAATGATGCAAGGGCTGATGCGGAGGCTAATGCGGAGAGTGAGGTTGCGGCTGTGGCTAAGGGGCCTGTTGTGGCTCCTGCAGTGGCTCCTGCAGTGGCTCCTGCCCTGGCTCCTGCCGTGGCTCCTGCCGTGGCTCCTGCCGTGGCTCCTGCCGTGGCTGCTGCCGTTGCTGCTGCCGTGGCTGCTGCCGTGGCTCCTGCTGACCCAGAAGAGTCCTGGGCTGGTAGTGGGGTGTCTATAGAGGGGTCGTCTACATGTTCAATCAGCCACTCCATGGCCTGGGTCACTGACATGCTGCAGAAGGGAAGATTGAGGTGAGAAAAAGAAAAATAATAACACGTCAGAACAGATGAGTCTAGTCCATCCAAATTCCTTAGTATACTTTCTAAGTCAATGATTTCAGCTTTAAACAATATAAATTGTAATAACAATGCTGCGTGTTGAGTTGTGAGGATTTAAGCTACACCCATACTAATATGTTTCTGTTTTAAAACTAAAAAACTAACTTGGGTTCACACAAGCGTTAGTGATCATATGGCGATTAGTAGTGATCATTCACGTACACTGGGCATGTGCCTGTGTCAGCAGGTTCAGATTTGTTTATTCTGTAGCCGGTTGCTTACTTACAGAAAATACTGAGAATGAGAAAAGTAATACGGGAGATTTATTTTCTTGCACCAATGACAAGGTGGAGCTGTTGTTCACAGTGTTTACGTTTGTCTCCATGACAGCCGAGTGACTGATAAGAACAAATCAGGAAGCAAAGACAGGTGAGTGCATGCCTGTGCATATTACAACACAGTCGCAGCGTTTTCTAGTTGAACTGGAACAGTGTTTCCTAAACTTGCAAAACTCCAGAGTAGTGTGGATGACAAGCACAAATATAGTAACAGTGATGTATTTTAAAACTAGAACATGGCAGTATGAATGTGGTAAACAAGTACAGCCTTACTGGTTTAGTCTGAGAGACTTGATGGCCCTGCTCTCAGGGAAACCCATCTCAGTGAGCTGCTGAAGCGCCGTTTCATCCACCCGATCCTCTTCATCTTCATCCAACATCGCTACAAGACACACAAACACGACACATTAGAGGACAGCTACTCAGGCTGAGAAATACACAGGAACTCTCAGGATCCGAAAAACCCTCTATATGAGCTTTCCTGCACAGACTTTGATGGTTATTATTAAAAAAGTAAACAGACATAAATGCTTGGAAAGATTTGTGTTTGTTTACGGGATTGTGTGGCTCACCGTTTGCCTTTTTGAAGAGTTCAACTGCATCAGGGTTCAAGGCAAGAAGCTTCTGGGCAACTTCAATGAGAGAAACCAAGATTTTTCTGAGCTCTGTCTGAAACTGGAACAACACAAAAACACAAACATGTCAGAAATCATTACTTACTACTCACTGCAACTAAAAGTCTTAATCACAGTATAGGTTAATGATATTGAGCTTCTCACATCTCTGATATTGTGCTGGGTAACAGTGCGGTCAGTGTGGCGGGTGGAGAGGTTGCCGGTGGCTTTAAGAATAGCATCTTTGTCTGGAGCTTTGTTATCTTGTTTCTTCTGTGAAAAGAAATTAACAGGTCAAATAAGATACTGGTTTGCTGAGGGCAGAATTTAAAACGTGATAAGGAAACAATTTAAATCTTCTTCAGAAAGTTGCATAAACTCACCTTTTCATCTGAACTAACTTCTGCCATCTTTGGAGCAGTCGGTGGGGGTCTTTTCTTTATGAGCAGCAAAACGTCTAAAAATAAATGTTTAACATGCTCAGTTCACGGAAAACATTGTAAGATAAAAATGACAGTCACAAAACTTATCAAACTGGGCTTTACTTACCTCTATCTTTGAGATTTTCATCAGCGACTGTTTTATTGTCCGTGAGAACTCTTTCTGTAGCAGCATGAATAAGTTTGTGGTGGGTAAGTGTTTTGGGGTCTTCTAGACTTCCGTGTACATACTATAAAACAAGCACAACATAAATCAGCTCAGACATTCGATCTGTAACAATTTACATAATCATTAAATCTGTTTAGCCATATATCAAGAACAAAAATGGTTTCCGTACGTGTAACACTTACACACATTTACCCTTTGGTCTGAAAAATAATCAAACAGTTTAAAAAAAGTAATCCATCACAGTCTCTGCGAGTCCAAGATGCTGCCTTGCACTTAAATGACAAATATTATACAGTTTACAATGTTTTTAAAACAGAAAAAAATTAGAAACTGAGGTTGAAGAAAGCTTAGTTTGGTCATTTCATCATTCATGATTAATCCACGTGATGATTGTTTGATTGATTAATGATTATCCATTTATTCAGTTAATTGACGACTCATTGTGTCTAAAGGGACATTTCATGTGAAAAAAAGACAAAAGGTTGCAAGCTACATCGAAGACCCTGGGGAATTATGTTGTTATTGTTATCTGATGTTTGAAACAGTTATTTGAAGAATACTTAATAACTTTATATTAGGACAAAAGTAAAGATGTAGATATTTATTAGCCAAATATCGATAATTATCATAATAAATGTAACATGACAGCTCGTCTTCAGTAGTAAAGTGACAACATTTGATAAACAAATGTTATAAAGTGCAGTGGAAGAGGATGACTGCACGAGCAACATCAGTTATGATACATCGCCATGGATGGAAATAGATATCGCTACATTCCAAAAAAGAGCCAGCAGGTTGTTTCAGTTACACTCTGTTGACAAAAGTCCGGACTGTGATATTCACTTTCAACTCACATCCTCACGCGTTGCGGTGTCACACAACGTGTTATCGGATCTGTGTGTTGTCCCATGTTGTCATGCGAAACACACATTAGAGCAGCACTTTGCAGGATGATGCTTTGGGCCATAGAAGGAGAGGAGAGACGGGCTCGTGTAATAATAGCCAGGCTCTCTGGACAGTAAAGGGGTAAAGTGTGTAGCGTTAGCCGCAGCTAGCCTGAGAGAAGGGGGGGGGGGCAAATCTGCTAAATTATAAATAGCGGAGTCTACCCAGTTACTATAAATACAAACCCAGTGGCACTTTACCCAGAGGACAGGTTGGACTGCTGGTGACAGGACAAACACGGGGGGGGGAGGAGGGGGGGGGGGGCGACGACACAAACACACACACACACAAACACAAACAACAACCCTGGTGCACCTACATGTTTCAAGCACTTCTCCTTCAGTTTGTCCACGGTGGTGTCCTCCGTCACCTCCTCCAGCCACTCTGCGCCGTCCATGGTGCAGATGTGGATCTTCAGCACCTTCCCGGCGAATATCTTCTCCTCCTGGACGAACATAGCGGCGGTAAACACGACCGGGATCCCGGTGGTGGTGGCGGCGGCGGCGGTGACGTTAGCAAGCCGCAGTTGCTATGTGCTCCTGGCAAGCTAAGAGTGCTAGCGGTTAGCACCCAGCTAGCTAGTCGTCTGTTGTGTCAGTGCGCCGACAGCAGAGCGAGAGCGGCCGCCGGTCAGCGGGGAGACATGTCCGGGTTCTTCTGCGAGTCGTCGGTGCGGGAGCCGCCGGTTGCTATGTCCGAAAAGTCGGTTTATTTCCCGGTGTTGACACGCGAGCGGTCCAGCCAGCGAGCAGCCTGTTTCCACTGTAGCGGCTGAACTTTGAACTTCAACTTGCTGCCGCAGCGGTGCATCATGGGAGTCGTAGTCTTTCTCTTTGTTGCTGTCAAGTCAAAATCCAGTGGAAATGACACAACAGATTAAAATACAACAGATAATCCGTGGTTATCCCACAAAATAGTATTATACAACAGCACAAGGTCGTGAAGAAATATATGATATATTAGTTTATAATATATAATCCCAAATATGCAATAAATTGTACATGGGTACATGTATAATGATTATTTATCAACTATTTGTTTTTGCCTGTTTAACTCAATATCCAATGACACAAAACATAGAATAAAATGCAAAACTAATGAGTGATTAAGCCACAAAATATTATGATACAACAGTACAAGGCCGTGAAGAAATATATAATACATTAGTTTAGGATATATAATCCAAAATATATAATACATTTTACATGATAGATTTATTCTATCTCACCTTATTTATATAACCTTTTCACTGCAAATCTACTGTTGTCTTTCATGTTGTTAGTATGTGGTCTTAAGTCAATCAAATATTTAACTATAAATAGTTTTGCAAACAGTTATGAACAAGATTTTGTGTTAAAACCCCACATTTGCCCTTTGCTGTCTCTACATTATTAATATCATCGAGAGCTGCAGTGATGAGAAAAATGAATTCACATAATTGCATAAAGAATTTTTGGAACAATTTCTAAACCAAAAGTGCCAACAATTTTCCATTGTTCCCATTTAAGATCAATTTCAGTCAATATTTCTCATTACACAATTTAAAAACCAAATAACTCAACAACCAATCAAATAAATTATTGTCAAAGCTAAAATGTCTTGCCTCTATTGTGCGGGGACCATTTAGTTTTTGTTTATTAATTTGATTCTTAACTTGTCATAAGAATGTGTAGATCACATCATTTAATGAATGAGTTTCATTATTGATTAATTTAGCATGTCTTTCTTTTGTAAGTCGAAATGTCGTGAAGCACAAGGCTCTTCAACAAATGATGCCAACATCTGCAAACATCAACTGGTGGTTGACCACCTAATAAATGCAGTAAACCTTCAAAACATACAAGGAACAGTCTCCATCTTGTCCTATGTTTGTTTAAATGATTGTACCACTAACCTGGAGCCAGATGCTATTCAAACGTAATCATAAAAAGATTCTACCCGTTGAAAACAGCAACTTGGGTGCGGTACCTTATTTTTACCCTAGATTAGAAGGTAAATAGTTGAGACTACATTTTTTTCAATACACACGAATTGCATTGATGTTGCAGCTGGATTTAAAAGTACCTAAAATTTTGCACCACTAGATGGAGACACACTAAGTAAAATGAGAGTCGGCAAATCAGCAAATGCAAAAAATGAGGTGCTACTTTATATTGGGGAGAAAGTGTTACAGAAGATAAAACTGTGACTATTATATAGGATCTGTGATTGTGTTAGTAATCCTTAGTTTCCTTTAAAGATAAATACAATCAAACATATAATATCACTCTTTACAGGCCTGTATCACAATTTAGAGGAAACAAGACGGTTCTTTTGCGTTTAAGACACACACGTGCCCTTTATTATAACAAGGAACATTTTTACAGATAGAAAATGAAAAGATAAAATACATTTCTTGCAAATCATAACTTTGAGAGGAAGGAAACATATTGCAGATATTACAATTTCACTACAACCATATGTTTTTTTTTGTTTAAATCAGAACAATTTCCAAATGATACTTGAGAACACAACTGAGAACTTATCCAACAAACTTTCTTTTCCCCATTTTACTGAAGTGTAACAAAAACATTTCATAACATACACAGATGGATGCCTCAGTGGATTTTTGTGTTACAGAACAGTAAATAAATATCAGTTTATAAAACCTCAATATTTATTATGTTTTTTCTTTTTTATGAGAAAAATGTCGCCCAACAATATATTGTATCTATTTGTATATAATTCCAATTTATTTATGCATAAGGGACAGTGAAATACAAAATATATATATTCTGTTCTGTTTGATTTTTTAGAGGCTGTTGACTGGTGCGAGACCGATCAAATTGCATGCTTAAGACATCAGATTTCTTAAACAAAATCTTGCTTACACGGGAACATATTTACAAAAGGGTGAACACAGCCATAGGCTCAAACTAATCGGAGGGACGGGGGAAAATGAAGTTTCCTTCTCCCTCTGCACATCAACATACACTGTGGCCAACCGGCCAGTTCTCCAACACCACAGGACCAGCAGTTACTCAAGCCTGTCTTAACCGCCAATCTCCAAGATGGCTGTATACTGTACACCGTTTCACATCTCCACCACATCTCTACGTATGAATGCAATCAAATCTAGAGGCACAACGCAACGCTGTTCCACCGATTCTGGAAATGTACACAACTCTAGAGTGTAACTAAGAATCACATAATATTTTAAAAGGGGAAAAGGACTTGCGCATGAAACACGGGACATATCCTCCGCTAACTTTCTCCACCTGCTGACTAGACGATTTCCCACATTTAACCACAAATTGAAATAACACTGAAACATAAAATGTGCTCTATAAAATGCCCCTTAATCACAATTTTCATTATAAACAAGATTATACAAAAAAAATCCATATAAACAAAGACTGAGAAATCAAATGAAACAAAAAGGCAAAGACTAAAAGTCCTCGAGGAAATAAATACCCAGTGTGTATGCTGCGACTTCACTGCAGAAAAAAAAAGCACTACAAGAAAAGAGTCTCTTAAAGACCGTCTCTGTCCTGCGTACAAACCCAACACCATGGATCCCCGAAATTTCTGTAAGCAGGCAATGTGTATAAATAAAATAAGACATTAATAAATAAAAAGAATGGATGAAAAGCAGGAGTTGCTGTTAGTATGAAAGCATTTAAAAAAAGTCCTATTTAATCTTGTTTACAACTTTGCCCTTTTTCTCATTTTTTTTTCAGTGTGCCTTTTTTTGTATAAAAAAAATAGAGAGCAGCTCTTCTGGGCAGAAAGACGCATGCTCTTTATTTGAACTGTTCAGGTATATGTCCAATCTGAGACTGCATGCTCGTCGGTGGACTCGAGATGCCCTCGGACCAGTCGGACAGGTTGGAATGAGGTGATGAACTGGACCACTGATCGGGGGAGCCGGGGGAGGGCGTTAGAAAGGGGTGGTCCGGCACCTGGACCTGATGGTTCGGGGTGTTGTCCATGGGGCCTGAATAACTGTGCTGGGAGGGTGGGGTGAGGAACTGGGTACTGGCCATTGACTGGTTGATGGCGGAGGGCATGATCTGGGTTTCCTGTGGCAGGATGGTGTGGATGGGCATGCTGGAGCTGCCGGTGCCCTGCTGGAGCTCCGGAGAACTCAGCTCACCACTGATGAAGCTCTGGCTGTTGGCGCTGTTTGAGTTTTGATGCTGCAGCTGGATGTTTTGCTGCTGCTGCTGCTGCTGCTGTTGTTGTTGTTGCTGCTGCTGGAGCTGCTGCAGGTTCTGCAGCTGCTGCATCTGCTGAGCCTGCTGCTGCATGATGAGGGGCTGCGGTGCCAGTCTGGTGCCCTGGATCCCCTGGTAGGTCATCATCTGAGACAGGCTGGTGGCGGTGTGGCCGTTGTGGAGTGCGGTCATCATCCCATGTTGGCCTCCCTGGTGAGGACCTCCCCTCATAGGGTTGAACTGGCCTTGCTGGCTCATGGTGCCATGCATCCTGGACAGCCAATCACACTGGCCATTCATGGCGCCCTGGCCACCGGAGCCAGACACGGGCAGATGCGTGAGACGTGGAGGAAGCGGGTCAAACTGCATGCGCGCCAGGTCCTGCTTGTTTGGCATCACCATGTGGTTTACAGGCAGGTGAGGGTCAGACATCCCCTGCAGATGGTTCAGGGATACAGATGGCGACTGCTGGAAAGGTGAGGTCATCATGGGCGGCGAGGCCACGTCAGAAACATAGCCGTGAGGAGACTCCAACGAGTCAACGGGTGACAGAACAGCCGAGCTGTCCAGGAGATTCCCGGACTTCCCGTCCTGGGAAATCTTCTTCTTCGCCTTCATGTCTTTGCCGTCCTTGCAGCCGATGCCCTTGGTGCTGGGCTTGCGAGCCTTCTTGCCTTGACCATGAGACTGTTGCTGCTTCATGCCGCCCAGGTAACCGTTGGGCGAGCAAAGAGGGGGCGACAAAGTGGTGCTGAGAGACCCTACATGCATGGGAGGACTTCGTACCAGGTTGTACTCGTCCATCAGATGCACGATGTCGTGATGCATTCTCTCCTGTGCAATGTCTCTGGGCAGCCGGTCCATGTGGTCAGTTATTTCCCTGTTGGCGAAGTGGTCCAGTAAGACCTTGGCGGTCTCGTAGCTTCCCTCCCTGGCAGCCAGGAACAGAGGTGTTTCCTCCTGAGGCAGAGAGAAAGAGAATCCACACGTTAAGATAATCTCACAAGCACAAGGTTATAATGTTTCAGAAAGAAGTGGTTTTACAGCACAGAGGAAGAAGAGATAGATTGTTTTCACACCTTGTTGTTTTGCATGTCCTTGTTGGCACCGTTTTTAAGAAGAACAATAGCAGCCTCAATGTTATTTACAGCTGCAGCCCAGTGTAGAGCGGATTTACCTGAGAAGACAACAAAAAAACAAAAGGTTATTGAATCTTCATTTGAGGCTATTTTTCAGGACTAAGAAGTTTTCTAAGAGTTTTAGGTCTTTTACCGAAATCATCGATTGCATTGACGTCAGCGTGGCAGTTGATGAGCTCCTCCACCATCCCCTCCACCGCCAGCCGGGCCGCCAAGATCAGGGGGGTGGTGCCGTCGTGCATACGGGAATCCAAGTCGGTGGCGCGGTTCCTTATCAGAATCTAGAGACACACAATAATTACATTTAATCTTAATAATATCCAATGGAAATTTCAAGATTTTCAAACATTAAATGGACGAAGTACACTGTTATTAAATTGAAGTAAGTTTAACATCTGGTCAGGTTTGTTTCTGATAGTTTATCGATTATTTGACAGCTGTAATTTATTGGGGATTTAACTACCAACTTCCTGTGGATCAACACCTTTACTGCTTAGTCCACAAATTCTCAGACAACAATAAAAATACGAGAATCACAATTTCACAAAACACCTTATTTACTTTAACAAACAATCTAAGACACAATTAACCGAACCATAAAACAAATCATCAGCAAGTCGTGGCATCTGAGGAGATGGAAACACCCAACGTTTGGTATTTTTTAAATAAAACAGTTGTAATTGACCGATCCTGTTTTAATTTCAGTTAAATACATCAACTATACCACCTGGGAAATAGTTTTGAACGGCAAGATTTATAAGATTTGTTAAATATCGATAAAGCACAAATAGTTTTCTGTTTATGTATTAAACATATAAATTGGCCAGTTATCTGTAGGAAGCCTGGGAGAAGAGGAAAAGAATCTGCTCTTTCTTTTCTCCACATGTTTTTTAGTTGTAATACAAAGAAGAAGATGATGTACATTTTTGTAAATTAGGAGCTTATTGTATCCCCAAAAGGGATGAAACAAATGCATTGGCATGACACAGAAATACAGAATCAAAATTGTATGTTTAAATGCATGTAATAAATTTGGCACATGAGAGCTCACCTGGAAAACACCCTGGGCGTCAGCAGCCACAGCAGCGTGCAGAGGCGTCCTGCCCATGTTGTCCTGGATGTTGGCGTCAGCGCTGGCCTCCAGGAGGCGCTTGGCGGCGTCGGACCGGGCGTAGCGGGCGGCCAGGTGAAGAGCGGTCTCACCCGTACGGTCGGTCTGATTGTGGAGGGCAGCACCTTGGTAGATGAAGTCGTTGATCACGTTGGCGGAGGCGTCCTCCTCTTCCTCGCTGTTGCCGGTTTCTAAACCTCCCCCGCTGCAGGAGGCGATCATCAGAGGCGTGAATCCATCTGGAGGAGAGGGAGGAGAGA